>NW_023502195.1:0-82917 GCF_013396075.1 Fusarium subglutinans
TAATATATTATTAAAATACTAAATAGTTAGGGAAAAGTAAAGGGCTAATATATAACCTTAATTTTTAGCCTTTAAAAGATAAATTAAAGATTTATAAGTTTACTTAAAGCTACTTTCTTTAAATTAGTAAATATAATATTAGCTACCTTATATATAGAACTAGCCTAGTATATCTTTTTACTCTAACTAGAGGTTAGCGGCCTAAGGCTATAAGATAGAAATAAATAAATAAATAAATAAACACTGGGTTACCTGCTTAGACAACGTAAGTAAGAAGTCACTCTAAGCTAGGTAGCCAGAAAAGGATATTGAGGGTTGCTTCACCTGTCCCGTCTGCTCCACCCAGCAGCGATACCAAAATGCGGTTTGTCTATGGACGGGTATAGACCATAATGGACCGTGGTTAACGAGACAAGGCAACCGACTCTAGCCGCCGTTGTATTAACAAATCGCAGTCGAGAACCGTATCTTCTTAGATCTCGGTATCATATACTGTATCGTCATCTGATACAGCACCGAAAGAGTTAAGCCCGCGACCTCACTAGGTAGTAAAGAACAACAATGATCCAGGTGCATGATCACCAAGATCAAGTACTGGCCATTATGTGCATAACCTCAAGCAAACGACGCTTCAGAAGTTCAGACCAACTGTTGGCCATGCGCGTGACGCCGTGTCTGGAGTCAGAACCAAGACCAAGGTCTACAAGAGTGGTCCATGATCTGTATTCGGTAAACTTGTCCTGACATCCATTATCAGCGGCGCTTGTCGACAGTATGCCATATGAACCAATTATATATTTCCTGTGCCATATGTTTATTTTTTGAAGCCTCAATATTCTAGCAACTGTTGGTCAAGCAACCCATTGAGAATAGCTGCAACAAGTATGCCTCGCATTGACGCGCGCTTCTCCAACTATAGAGTTGACCCAGGCCATCTAGTTGCCTCGCGTATCGCCAGAGGAGGTCGAAATATCGAAGCCAACCACAGTGCCGGTTTTCGTACACATTGAGGTTCCGTAAACGAATTTGCTAGAGCCTCTGCGACCAGCACAGGTCTATTTGCGCGCGCGTCGACTTGCGGCCCAAATGCCTTTGTCAAGGTCATTGGCCGCAGGAAGGCATTCATGACCGACCAATCTCTGGTTTGATGCTGCGTGGTAAGTCGTTAAAGTTCAGTCGTTGATTGGTGGCCATGTAGTTAACTGTCACTCATTGGAATTGGCCGACCAGACCTTTATTCGCCGAGATGTTCATCTTTCTTGATAGTTCGGCCAATAAGCGTCACGCCCGGGCCCATTGCTGCCTACCTTCTAAGGTAGGTAGTTTCATACTTTGGTATCATGATTGAGATCAAGAATAGAGCAGGTTGAAGCAGTCATCAATTATTTGATATAACCGAATATCGGAAAGAATTATGAAAAAATAATATGGTTATTTAGTTTTAATATCATTATAAAATGAACACTTGCCTACTTACTAGGTACCTGCCTAGGCAATAGGTACCTCTTGGTTGCACTCATCTGTTCAAAATAGAAGCTTTAGATTAATTACTCTTCATCTCCCTGTAAGCACATGAATTGACACCGGGTTCCCCTCCCATCCATCATTCTCCTGGGACACGAGATAAATCTTAAGGACATGACAAACCAGCTTCATCCTCGTAATAGTTACGAAAGAACTCGCAAGAAACTGGCTCAGCTGCACATCATCAACCGCTACTCGTCAGCATCAAACCTACCTCGTCGCTGTCAGAATTGCGAAAAAGACCACGGACGAGATCCTATTCGCTCGGTACTTTGGCACGCCGTGAGCCAAAAACAGACCAGTTTGTGTGAAAGCCGGAGAGTTGCGCATGTGTTTTCCCACGCCGACTACCTACTGTACGAGTCCTGCCCTGGTCGAATCACATTCCTCCCGACCATCTGGGCCAGGAAGCAATCCCCGGCGCCAACAACGGCTCCGGCGACCAAACAGCTCCCTGAGAGGGAGATTTCAGCCAGGATGACAGGTGACTAGGGCGTATTCGAGAATAAAAAAAGCAGGGAGACTAGCACTTGACTGAACCCTGCTCTATCGAATCAGCAGACGTCCCGCCCCCTGTCAATTGCATGGTCCTATTCTCGAGTTGGCGTAGGGCGGTTGATGCTGCTTTTAACGCGACTATCACCGCCAAAGTCAGCCAATCCAAATCCAACCTCTCGGTCCTTGCAACTTACAACCATCACAGCGCCTCGTCTCTCTTGCTGCCCACCAACCATGGTGAATGGGAAACCGAAAGGTTGAGCCGCCGACCAACTTGTCCAGTATGCGTACTGTTTTTGCTCGTGTTTCTTACTTGAAAGAGAGGAGAAGTCCATGGTCACAATCACAGCTTGGGTCCAGGCGTTGGCTTGGAATTGTTCTGCCACGACACCATCAACCATCAACCAGGTAGACAGTCAGTGCAAACAGCCTAACTCAACCGACCTGAATTCTCTTGGTTCACCAGCATGGCGCCCACCCACAAACGAACCAACTGCCTATGGGCGGCAGCTGTGCGGCAGCAAAGGTCCAACGGAGATAGAGTGACATTGTGTAGCATAATACTGCACAGCTGTCACTGGATGCCCGGCTGGCACAACTGCACTGTCATATATTTACATCGCAAGCTTGCCGACAGCACAGACGATGGGGCAGGCTGAACACGCTGCGGAGTGAAGCAGAGTGCTCGGGTCTAGAGATGAGTAGCATATCAACGATAACCACCGCCATACATCCCCTCACAGGCTTGTTGCATGGTCTCTCGTGTTGTTGCCGCTCTCTTTGGCCTGATCCTGCATCTCTGTACGCGCTTGTTATTGCTGTGTTGTCGCTGCTCTGCCTATCGCCCTGTGTTTCTCTACATCTGATGGTGCCTTGGTGGTCGCCTGTGTCTGGTACGGGCCCATGTACACGCGCCCGGCCCCAGTCTGGTGGTATCCCGTACGGTACATACATAGATTACCTTACTTATTATCCACACCTCCAGCTGGGGTCGTCCTCTCATTACACACCCCTCTACCCCTTCACTCTCACTGCCCGTCATAGCCCCACATTGTTCCAACTGCTTCACACCCCCTTCACTTCTTCAAGCGCCCACCTCTCCCCAATTTCATCCTCTGGCGCCAAATACTTGATGCAGTCCTTTCCTTATAATCGTCTGTTGCTGCCTTTGCTGCCCTCTCACCTTCGCTTCTTCTCCAGTCAGTCAGTCAGTCAGTCTGTTCACTCGCTGCTTCTATCTGCCTGTACTCATAGTTCCTACTATCTGGGATTGGCTGCTTGTTCATATAAGCAACACAGCCCAGGCACTTCAGCTCACCCATAATCACCAGCCTTGATCTCGACAACCAACGTCAACCCAACAATCATCATGCCTACCGCCAAGCCCAAGTTGGGGAAGCTTACCACTCCCGTCACCGCTACCTTTCCTTCCGAGATCACATCGGCAACGCCTATCTCGGCCGTCTCCTTCACATTCAAACCTGATCCGGACTTTCTCAAGACGCCTATTAGCCCGCCCATGGCTTATACCGACTTCCTCACCAAGGCTATGGCTCTCAACTCTCCAGCTACGAGCTCAGGGCAGACCACCCCAGACTCGCTCCCAGATACCGAAACTAGCGAGGAAACCGACACTTCTAGCAAGAGTGAAGAAGGCACCCCTCCGTCTTCAGCTTCAAGCACTACTTCAAAGAAATTTGCCCGTCCAACTCCACCAGCGACGGCTCCTATGATGCCCCCCAGTCCCTTCACCTGCTCCACGCCTATGTCTGCTCCTCCCACTGGCCCTGCCTGTTTCCCCAGCCTCAAGGTGCCTCCTAGTCCCAGCGTCTCTAATATCGACTCGCCGTTGAGTGCAAGCACCGCTCGATCACCCTTTAGTGCCAGACCGGTCCATTCAGTGTTCGACTGGGATGCTGCTCTCAAGGCTCGCCTACTAGAGAAGAAGCAGAAGACCTCACGGACAAGCGTGCGACACATTCGAGAGGTGGTGACAAGAACTGTCACATACACACCTAGAATGGCACCAGCACCAAAGGGCAAGAGACGAAAGGTGGAATAAACCTACTGAGCTAATCATTGCCTTCCCAACCCATCGTGTTCACACTCAAAACGATCATCTGCTCGATCAACTCATACCTTTAACGATCCTTCGAATACTTCATGAACTTTCTTTTGTTTAGACATGCATTGTAACCAAGAATATAACGAAAACCGATGAGGATGCACACCTCAAGGCGAAATATGGAGCAGGCCTTCGATACATGGCGGCGGCGAAAACTGCCGTCTTTTCAACCTTCAGGCATTCTCTTGTTGATACGTTGTTTTCTTTTCTTTTTGGTACGCCTTGGAAGGAGTTGAATCAGAATAGGGAGACCTGGAGGTGCGATTGGAGGAGTTTGATGGCGTTCTACAAATTTCATTACCCACTTGATGTGTTATTCCCTGGGGGCATAGCATGGACCAGGAATTACGATACCAGCACATTTGGAGAGGCCTGGAGCAGAAGGGGCTCGGATCAGCGACTAGGATATAGTCGATAGCGACCCTCAAACAGGGTTGTTGAAGGAAGAGGAGGGGACCGTCTGAAGAAAATTCGAACAATGTTTTGAGCTTCGGTGACCCCGTGTACCCGGGGCAGAATCAGCTCTTAGCAACGCCGTTACTAAAAAATTCATAAAGCCGTGGGCTGTTTAAACACCACTTTTGTCGTGTGCTCTCTGATTTGTGCTGTGTTGATGACTGAAACCCGACTGACTGGTACGTATCTGGTCATATGAGCCAAGCCTACCAGCTTGGACTGAGTCACCACTTTTACAAGTTCTGTGTATCTAATTGGGGATATCGATACGCTATCTATCGTTTGTTTGTTTGTTTGTTTGTTTGCTCGTTTATAATGAACCTGCCATGGTCTCAAGAACAGGCCGCACCACGGGTATATCCTCGATGCGTATCTTGGTCGCACTGGCGGCCTACAGAACGGCGGCCAGCTCGAAGCTTCTCTGAACCCCACCTGCTCTCAATCCAGCTTATTTTCCTTCTATTCCCAAGTGATGGGATATACCCTTGTTCCTTGTCGGGAGACTTAGCATGGGTCGCAACACATCTGTGATAGACCATCTCAGCAAGCCGCAGGCTCCATTCGAACGATGGATTAAATGAGGGCGAACGATGAAGAACAGATCGTTGTCCTGTTTTGATTCTGCATCTCGGTCCGCGTTGTGACGAGATGCAAAGACGTGAACCAAGTATCCATGTATGTAAATGCGCTCCACTAGGCCAACTCTTGGGCCAAAGGAACGGGACGTATGCAGAGATAGACAGATATAGTCAAGGCCAGAAAGCGGCATCTAAGAGGGCCAAGGTAAGCATTGGCAGTTTCTGTTTCCACATTACTGTGCTTCTCTTACTCTCCTTCGGGCCACTGCATCTTCACTGCGCTGCGCTGTGCTTTCAGTACGAAGGCACCATTTGAACTTCAGGAATCCTTTACATGCTGCTCGCCCACTGTCGGCACCCCCCTCCCATCACCCAGGGGCGATGGACCACTAGAAAGACTTAGACTTAAAAGCGGCGTGGTCTCTAGCTTCTGGCGACCCAGCACCCTGGTCCAAGCGGAACCAGGGAGCCCCATAAACTGGGCTTGTAAGCGCCGGGAAATGGTCTTCGAATATGTTATTGGCTAAGGGGGGGAAGACCATCACCCACCATGGAGGACGAGTTGACATGATTGGATCCGTGCTAAGCGCCCAGGGCTGTGGGCCGACGATTTCGATTCGGTTCTTAATGGATTGAGGACATAGCGACATGTAGAAGCGTTGTTTTCTGTCTATTTGTATAGCCCGTAATGGTAATGCCTGCGCTATGTTGTGTCGTGTTGGCTTGCTTCAGGTGCGCCTGTGTCTGCGTCTCCCCTCTCGCTCTCTTCTACTCTTGTCGATTTGTTTCGCGCATACTACCTAGCTACTGCGAGGGATACAATGCGCTAGCTGACCAGTTGGCGTGTTTCCAATGGGCCCCCGTGGTATTGTCACTGGGGACGCGACGATGTGAATCTTTGGTCCGCACCAGCCTGTGACAATATGCTGAACCTCACTGCCTGTGAACTTAAGCTTAGGCTCTTGTCACCTAACCCAAACTCAAGCTCATTCCATCACCTCTCGTCATCCAGGTAGCCAAGGTCCTGGGACACTATCGGTCAATCACCATGCAGTGAGAAAAATAAACACCAATCTACCCGCGTAATATCCGATTTACCTGAAGCCCAGCACATCATGGCATCGTGTTCAGCAAGCAGAAGCTCCTGAGAGGCTACAGAACCTGGATTGAGAGCCCTCGTAGCCTGTTCACTCGCTCAACCCACCGAATGCGCCAGTGACGAGATGCGCATGTGGTGATGTGACGACCCTGCGCATCACACCGTCTCGTTTGCAGTCCTGTTATTGGCTACCATGCACGTGAGATGCCCAGCTCACGCCTCCCGCCTATCTGAAACCAAGGAGGGATCCCCAGCCCTGAGTCTGAGATTAGAAACGAGTTTGAGACCACTGTGACCCGGCTGCTGGGTGGAACAAGGCCCCAGATCATGGTTCGAATGCTTTGCCAATTGCTAATGTTGGCTCAAAAGTCAGATCGTCGGATCTCACTCTTAGCTAAAACCTCTTTTCTTCACGCCCATGCGGATAATTAAGGTCTTCCCAGAACGAGACCATCACCGCCCAGGGTTTGGCTAGGTTGAATGCAGTGTAAAATTGCAGGTTGTTTGGGAGCTTGGGATGCATCTTTCAGCTCGATGGAAATCAGAATGCCCTGTCCCCGCCTTGCCTTGAAACGCGATTCAATAGCACGAAGTTCATTCTGGTCATGGGATCAATCCACTTCCCTCACTTCCTTCGCTAAGGCGTTGCAGAGGGCAACCTTTAACCCTGCTCCAGTAAGCACATGGATCCATAGCCGTTGAGTGTCACTCAGCCGGTCGTTGGCGCTCTTGACTTCTGAGAACATAACCTCTCCTTTTGGCCTTCCAGGCACCTCTTTTGAATCTTCTGGTAGATTATCAGTGCGCCACAGAATTAGATCCGGGATACCGCCGCCTCGTTGTCTGTACTCTTGAGCCATCACCTTGCATACTGCTGCAAGAGCACTTCCCTCGAAGCACCCAGCAAGCTCTACGAGGTCGTCAATCTCGAAATCCCAGTTAAGGCCCACCACACTTGTTCTTCTCTCATGTTCTGATTCCCAGACTTTCCGAATGAGTCGTGGAGCCTCTCCATTGGCAATCTCGACCAGTCTGTGATTGATTTCTGACGCTCGGGACGGGTAGAAAGCATCAGTGTGAAGATCCAGCGGACATGTTTGATATGCTGTCTGAAACACATTTGGAATATACAAAAAGAGAATATCGTAAAAGAGGTACGCGAAAAGAGTGCGAATAATCCCACCCTCAGCGTGATACCCCTTCCAACCATCTGATCGATACTGACTAAGACACATTGCTTCAACGCTGCACTCCTCTTGGGTGTCTAGCTCATCGAGCCATATTGTTTTGGTTGAAACTTGGCGACCGCCTTTCGCAATGATATCCTTCTTGAGTTGAATTCCTTTAATGGTGTGTTCGATAGGCTTTTGCAGATCAAGATGGCCAAAATCGTGTTGTAAGCGACGCGGTATACGCAATTTCTTTTCTAGCTTGACCAGACGTTTTTGCAAGTCATAGTGAAATATCAGATGGCAGTCCGGGTCTTGTAGGCCAGTCTCACAAGTAGCAACTGCAATCTTCTTCCAATGTTTCTTCTGCTGTTCGGGGTCTGTGAATTTGGGATTCGGGTCCAAAGCTGGCATATAATGCTCCTCCAGAAGAGCCTTTCGTTGATACCACCCGCCTCGTCTTGCTGGATGGAATAGCCGTTGATCAAGAAGCTCGGTGAGCAGCTCATGCTCTCTGAGATGTTGTTTGAGCTTTCCAAAAACTGGTGCTGCTTTATGAACAATTCTTGTATACGAATGGCCTGGCGTGAAACGTCTCAAGTAAGCGCCCTCTCCCATTTCATAGACGGCGTGCTCCTTGTGCTGCTCTTCTTCAACCAATATCTTCCATCGCGGGTAAACTTTCTCAAAAATGTTGACCATCAGCCTGAGACCATCATCTCCGGGTGGGCTACTGAATTCCCATGCATCGACTTCAGCCTCCAGACGGATGGCAGTTTCGTACTCTAGTAGGTGCTGGCGTGACATAAATATAGTAGAAGTTCGGCACACAATGTATTCAGGAAAATACCGTCTTGCAATTTTAGCAAGAATGATTGTTGTTAGTGATTTCTCTGTCCACTCCGTCGATCGATAGAACACAAGATGCACCCGTTCAAAAAGCTTGAAGGCTGAGGGCGACAATCGAATGCAAGGCCCAAGTATTGCGAGAATTTTTGTAAGAAAATGTTGCTCTCGGTTCGAATCTTCTCGCCGAAGCTTTGCGATGTCCTTTTCCTTGGCTTTTGCATCCAATTTTTCTTGGTCTTCGGCAACAGAACCACGGCTGTTGTGTCTGCTGAGGCCCACTGACATCAATCCAGACTGTTGCTTGCTCATCTTTACTAGTGAACGAATGAGTTCTGACTTATTGCGCCCTTGGACTTTTGCTTCCTTAGCAAGTTCTTTCAACTCGTCTAGGCTCAGCAGCGACGCAGCCTCTTCTACAGAATCGATATGATCTTCTGACCTATCGGCAAAGCTGAATGTTTCATCCAGTCTCGACTCTTCAAGTTCAAGATCATGAACTGGGCTCTGTATTGGAGTGGCTGTGTTCGCTGGCAGAATACGGGACGATTGTAGGGTAGTTATCGCTGCCTCGAGGTCCGAGATGTCGTTATGATATCCAAGACGGCTATGACGATGCCACGATGCAGTTTTCCTCAGAAAGAGCCTGACGTAGCTTTGAAATGTAAGCGAGTATCAGATTTGTGGTATTGCGTGAAGGGCATACAGATACTGAGCCTCATAGTTCAGCTCTCTCCATTGGTTAAAAACCTCGGTCTCCTTCCCATCAAATAAATGCGATTCTTCTTCTAGGACGGTATCAAGCGCAAGATTGAAGGCATCCACATAAATTGAGCTTCGTCCCTTGACCCAAAGTGACTGGGGTGTTTCTGTAGTGTCATGATCATCATGTGCAGAGGCCTGTGATGACTTCATTGTCTCATACTGCTCGACTGCTTCTTGACCTTCAGCAGTAGGTGGTAACGCGCTCTCAATGTCCGTGATTCGGGGGTGTTCCTCAATTTGGTATTTTGTTTTAGCTGCTCCATTATCAGCCAAGTCCTCCCTCGGTGAGATATCCTGGGGGTGATCAGGGCATAGGCCACCCTCGGAGTGTGGTGATCCATGCCGTTTGGCTCGCTTGGAAGGTCTCTCCTTTTCTGTTGAGTCACCGCGAACTTGCTCTCGAAGTTGGCTCGGCGCCTTAGGAAGCCTCGTCACGAATGCATCCATCATTCAAACTGTGCCATGTCGGATGAAACAAGAGCGGCAAGGGTAGAAGTTGAAAACACTATTAACGAATGGATGTCTTAACGATGTAGACGCGATGACAAAGACAAGGTACGCTAGCTAAACACGAAAGCACATGACCTCGCGGGGTGTCTGCATTATCGATTCTTATCTTGATCCGAGAATCAGCCGGCGCGACAGGATCATAATCGTCCACTCTAGCAGCTTCGATAAGTAACCTGCCAACAGAGCCATTCTGGTAAATGCCTTACATTGCATCGCCTGATCTCATCGACAATGGCCGACGAAACCCCCAGAACAGACTCAGCGGCGGATGCACCGCAAATTGTAGCACCAGCTGAATCTGCTGTCAATGGACATAACTCAGACCAGAAGGATGTGACAATGTCTGATGCGCCAGTCGATCACCCTGCAGTATGTCCTCTATATGTTCTTGGAGACTTCATGTCTAGATTCCGCTTATCACCTGGACCTGCCTCTCTTCGATAGTCAATTTCTTCTATCAGACGCCATTTGGAAGACAGACTATTAACTTCTTGACAGTCATCTCCTGCTCCAGCTACTCATGCGCCCAGCCCCATACCTGCACGAACAGGAACTCCGGCCCAAGGTTCCAGAGCTGCTTCTGCGCATCCGGATTCTGGTCTTAGCCTACCAGCCGAAGCTGCCCCTCATGGCGATTCAACACGACGATATCTCAACACAAAGGTTACCGGAGTATTGTTAGAGGGCGTGAAGCAACTAGCAAAAGACAAGTAGTTCTCACCTTTCTTGTGTATTGTGGATGGCGACTGACAACATCACAGGCCGAGCGATCCTCTGCGGGTACTAGGAGAGTATCTCATTCAAAAGTCAAAGGAACTGGAAGGCACTGGCTAGATCCACGTTATCACAAAATTTCCCGCGGCAGCACGCGATTGGCATGGTAGCGGAAGGCATAGATGGCGTTCAGGTTCAATAATTTTATGTCACTGGGTTGAGAATGTCCCATCCATACGCGCACGTTCAGCGGTCGAAGAGCTTTCTATTTGAGCGGTCGACGTAGCTGTTGATCCTCCCAGAGGGGGGCGAGCAGAAAGCATCGTGGCTCTAAATGCAATTTTCCATGTTTGTCCCCCAACTCCGTGACCCGGGTAACCATCACCACCAACCAATGCGGCCATTCTTCGTCATGTCTTCGCTTAAGCGACGATGGTGCTGGCAGTGGCGGACTCGTACTTCCAGGTAGGAGGGAGAACACCGACGGTCTTGTAGTAACGAGCCAGGCGGTGAATTCGGGACTCAATGAGAATGAGGCGGAACTTGGAGTCCTTATCCTTGCGGTTACGCTCAAGGTGCTTTCGGACGGCGACAGCCTTTTAATTTGTTAGCCTGGAATTGTGCGACGGAGAAAATTTTGACATGGCGTACCTTCTTGATAAGCATGTACAGATCCTCGGGGAGCTCGGGAGCGAGGCCTGTTAAGATCTCTCTGTCAGTCTCAACCGTACAGAGGCATTAAGGAGATGGTGATTCTCCGTTGTAGATGTATTTGTTTCCGTCGCCACATCCTTTATTCGTTTAGGGAACCGTACCGTTGGACTTGAGAATTCGGAGAATTCGGTTACCTGCGATTATTTGTTAGTTGCCTTGACCTTCAGCTTGCATGCGCGCAATCCTTACCGGTGACAAGCTTGACCTGGGCAATACCGTGACTGTCGCGAAGGACAACACCAATCTGAGAGGGAGTGGCACCCTTACGGGCGAGCTTGGCGATCTGCTCAACAACCTGCTCGGGGGTGGTCTTCAACCACGCAGGAGCGGAGCGAGAGTAGGGGAGAGCGGAGGCAGAAATGCCCTTTCCCTTGCTGTGAAGTCGGCCCATCTTGTCGGTTTGGCGTGGTGATGCTGGATGATCAGTGTTGGAGTCGTGGAGTTGCAAAATGATCTTTCGAGAAATGCCTTTTGTGTGCACTAGGTTAGGGTAGCGATGATGCGAATTGATTGGTCCGATAAGCTCCTATCCGACTTATCGACAAAAGGTCACGTGTGTGGTCCAAGCTCTGATGTCGCGTTTCTTTACCTTTCTTGTTGGCGCGATTCGAGTTTTTCTTTTCTTGAAGTTCTGCACGAAGCAGAGCTCTTTGAGCTCTGTGTCACAGCTTTCAATCGTATGGTAAGTCGCAACGCTCTTCATACCCTCCTAGTCGACCTCGACATGATGATAAATCACTTTTTACTTATTTCTGGTACCTCTTATGTTAGAGCCCTCGGGCTCAATGAATGAACAGGACTTCTGATCTGGCCATTTTGTTTGCAATTTGACTTGCTTTTCTCTGTTGGGCTTGACACTAACTGAGTACAGATCCCTCGAGTTACTTGCTCCTACTTGAAGCTGCGTTAGATTATTAGACATGTTGCAAATAGTTAGTACCTGCAATGTATGCTGTTCTTGATTCCACGCATGTGTACCAATCCAACAAATGTGTCTGGCCTAGTAGTAGTGAATCTCGCATTCCCGTAATAACGAATCCATATCAACACGATGCAGTACTTAGCTTGCACTTGAGTGCCTGCTCATACAAACGGTGGTTGGTAGTATTGAATTCGATGATACCAAATGCTGTGCCATGCCCTGTGTTTTACATTTTCAATTGATTCCCTACCCGTACACCGATAGAAGACTCCTGCCCCTTCAACCCATATACCCAAGGTAGCAAACAGAGTGTCTCCTTGGTCGCCGTTAATGGAAACGATATTACCTCTTACCACGCTCCAACGTCGAAGTTCTCCTACATGCCGGGTTAGTCGCTATGAACCAAAAACTAGAAATCCAAGCTTACCTCTGGGAAATATGTTGTCACGACAGTTCTGTCAGCAAACTTGCGTCCTGCAAGAGCTTGCAGAGCCTTTGCTGTATCTTCGGCTCTCTCGTACTTGACAAAGATCTTGCCTACACCAGCGGATTGTCGACTGCCACCAGTGGGTCGAGGAACTTTGACGTCGATAATTTTACCAAACTTGGAGCATTCTTCCTTAACGTCTTCGCAGATTTCTGAAGGCTTTGTTAGTAGGAGTTGATTGAAATCACAAAAGATCACGCACCCTCGTAGTCGTCGTTGTCCAAGAGCTCTTCAGCAGTCACCATGTTTAGAAGCTGAAGCACTCGACTGCTCTCAACCTCATTGGCAGTCTGAGAAGCAAGACCACTGATAGCGGTAATACCCACGTCGAAGTTGGCGACTTGTGTAGGACCGATACTGGCCTTGCTAACTTTGAGCTTCTTGCCTCCAATTTCCATCCCGTTGAGTGTGTCAAGCGCAGTTGGATTGGAGACAGCGGGGTCTTGATACTCGGCAAATGCGATACCCTGGGAATGTTAGAGAGAAAACCTCATTCTCGCACAACAGGCTGAACGTACTCTGGACTCTTCTGTCCCTCTGTCCTTGACAAGAACAAAAGCCTTGGGCTTGCCAAAGCTAGCCAGCAGTTCAATAATCTGCTCTTCTGTCAAGAAGGTGGGGATATTGGTAATACTAAGCTTGTTGACAGTGTCCGGAACGATGTTCGAGACGACCTCAGAGTCATAGGAGACTTCCTCAGTTACTGCAGGCACTACGTAGTCACGGGGCCGGCGAATTTCAAGGCCACGGTGACCTCCATCCGTACCATTCGATGCATCGCTGGCTTCCATAGATATTCCGTCCATTGCCAAAGCAACTGTTGCCTCGGGAGCATCTTTGAACTCGATGACGGCAAATGACCGGTCGTTGGAGAACTGGCACAGGATGCAAGGGTCTGTGGTGTCGATGACATTCAATCCATTCAGCTGGAGGTTGAAGAAAGACATGAGCGCCTCTTCGCTTGTACCTGAGGGGATTCTTGAAACCAACAGTCGCTTTGACTGGCGAGAGTTATTGGCTTTCAGTCCAGCGCTCGTCACTTGTCCACCAGGCTGGTTCATAAACGCCTGTAGTTTGCTCGGGTCCATTGGCTGTTGCCGAGGAGCGCCGGGAAGGGGGAACATGCCCGACAGCTTGGCCTGTTCAGCTGTAACATTCTCGTAGCCTGGAGGCTTGATATCCCACTGAGTCAGGCGACGCTTGCGGTCGAGGACAGGCACGATGTTGGTAAGATCTGGAGTAGGCTCTCGCTTCTTAGGTGGTGGGCTCGCGCTTCGGCGCTCCTGCTGTGCTGGAAATCTGTCCTCACGTCGATCTCTTCCACCGCGACGACGGTCTTCGTAGGGATCCCGGTCTCGCCTGTTAGGCCGCTCATCGTCGTCGCGTCTGGCATCTCGACGGGATGATCCTCGATCGCGATCCCACTCACGATCGCCACCTCGTCTTTCACGGCCCGAGTATCTATCTTCACGCTCACGGTCGCGGTGGTTTCGGCTGGACGAGTAGGCATCGACATCGCCTTCACCTCGTCGATGGCTTCGGTGCTCGGGTGAGCGAGATCGTCTGCGGTCGCGGTCGCGGTGTCGGTCTCGACGATCGTCTCTATCACCTCTTTCACCTCGAGGCTAAGCGGGATCAGCTTGAATCACATTTGAGAGGATGATATGGATTACTTACAGGATAATCTCGTCCCCTGCGCCCATCTGTGTGGTAATGATTTAGCGACGCGACGCGGTCAAGTATAACATTGCAGTGGGACTTACCTCGGGAAGAATAGCTGTCACCGTTCATACTTTTAGCAGCGACAAGCGACTCCAGAGCCTGGAAGTGTTCTCTGAAATTGATGAGTGCGAATGGTTGGAAGGCGGATTCGTTGATTCAAGCCGCAACGAGGTTCTAATTTCAAAGAGCTGGCAGGCATCGCGCGAGGCTGGAGCTTTTTTTGCCAGGAGGTGCCAACGTTAGTAAGGTTTGGGCCTAGCGCCACCTTTTAGGACTTGGCCTCTCGGCTAGGCTAGGCTTGGGCAGCTTGAGAAAAACTCCAGCAGGAAACAGAGCCGTCGAGGATAAAGAAATTCCATCAACTGAACTTACCTAGGTAGGTAGGTACGATAGGTATATTATTTGTACTTAAAAGCTGCCATAACTGATCCTATATAACCCCACCAAGTAAAATATCTAAAACTCAGAGTTAATGTATCAGCTATATGACAGATGGCTGTTCATGAACCCTTAATGCTGGATTTTGGCTTGTGTTTGGAGTCAGGTAGGCTCTCAAATTCCAGGGGCTACAGCGTTTATCATAGCACATTACATCATCAGCCTTGAGTCGCCACAGGAGATCAACGAGAGGCAGTGTTGATTTCAAGCTGCCAATTCGTTCTCTTGACGCATCTTTTTTGCTATTGCCTCTTCCAACAACCGTAGTCGGGCTGAATCCTTTTCTCAATGTCTGTCGTGGCGAAGACGGATTGGCATAAATTGCCTGTTACTCTAGGAGAGCTTTGCATCAACACCACCTTGAGATGTGGGCAGTCCTTTAGATGGCAAAAGATTAACCATGAATGGTGAATTACTATCCAAACCGCAGCCTCTCGACTTTGCTAACACTTTCAGGACCTGCACTTTGCATGGTCGACTTCTTCACTTGAAGCAGGACTCAACTCATCTGCACTATCGGGTCACCTTTCCAGCACCCAAACCTTTGACGCCAGCACCCAACAACACAGAGGCTCTCCTAAGGCACTATTTCAACCTGGATACTAGTCTCGAGCCGCTTTACAAACAATGGTCCGATGCTGATGCCAACTTCAAAAAGAGGGCTCCCCAGTTTAAGGGGGTTCGAATTCTCAGTCAAGATGCCTGGGAGACATTGATATGTTTTATCTGTAGCAGCAACAATAATATTACCCGGATATCACAAATGGTGAGTGTATACTGTTTGCGAAGGCTTTGACTCATAATTGATCGGGTATCCAAGGTGTACAAGCTATGTCAGAATTACGGTCCGCTCATTGCATATATGGGAGACGAGCCATTCCATGACTTCCCATCGCCTCAAGACCTTACGGGAGATGATGTTGAATCGCACCTTCGAGAATTAGGCTTCGGATATCGGGCAAAGTACATTGCTGAAACAGCACGGATGGTTGCCAACGAGAAGCCTGAAACCTGGTTGGAAAGCCTTCGAAATCCCGACCAACCGGGCTTCAACACAACGCCTGTACCGAAGGAGAACCATGCGAGTTACAAGGAGGCACTTGCGCAACTACTCACTTTGAAAGGGGTTGGTCCCAAGGTTGCCGACTGCGTATGCCTCATGGGCCTCGGCTGGGGAGAGGCAGTTCCTGTTGACACCCACGTTTGGCAAATCGCTCAGCGAGACTATAAGTTTGGAAAATCAAAGGCCAAGACACTGAACAAGGCCACTTACGAGGCTGTTGGGGACCACTTCCGAAGCCTCTGGGGGCCGTTTGCCGGCTGGGCTCACTCAGTTCTCTTTACCGCTGATTTGAGAGAGTTTGCAGCTCAGGCAGCAAAAGAAGAGGACGAGCCTCTTGTAGTCAAACTGACGGCGCATGGTTCCACAGGACATACGACATCAAAAATGAAGAAGACTATCACGATCACCGACAGTGACACATTGGTAAAGGAAGAAACACATGTCGTTGAACCCAGATATGAGCAAGGGTTGGGGGAGGTCAAACAGATGAGAAGGTCAAAACGAGTGCGCACTTCGTAAGAGTGCCTTTCGACGTCTAGTTAGGATGAGTCAAGGAAGTAGATCTAATGGCTGCTATGTCGAAGTAAGGCAATCTATAAATATTGAATGCTCGATTTGTAAGGGTGGGTTGGTGAGTTGGAGTCTCATGATGTTAAGACTTATACCCATAGACTCACCATAAGAAGATATTTACATTTTCCCTGAATCTGAGGACCTCTGGCACTATGCCATGGCTACATACAGAATGCAGGTTGATGCATGATATGATTCGATTCGCTGTTTCTCGACATGCGACCTCAGGTCAATGCAAGTTCTCGGGACGGTACTTGTCATGATATTTCAATTCTAAACCTCCTCTTACTCCAAGTTCACTATTCGTCATGTGATACTTCTTACCAGTGTACCAATTCCTGATGTGGTTACCAGAGGCCAAAGCATTGTTGACAATTTGCCTCTTCCAGTAAGCGGGCACATGCATGAATCTAAAGCGGCTAAAACTCGGGTGAAGAAGATCGCCCCCCAACCTAGGAAAGCTTCGCCAAGGAGTGTAATTTTGCGACCACTCATCATCTACTTTCAACTCTCCATGCGCAACGATAACGCCTCGAGCGCCCCTTGTCCTCTCGAACCGGGATGAAGCTGCGAATGCCATAATCCAAAATGTCTGACGCGGATTTCGAGACCATCAAGAAGCTCCAGCAGGAGCGAAATGCTGCCTCTGCTGGTAACAAGGGTTCGCGAACCTTTGATGCAGCAAATCAGCGAGTCGACGATACTAAGCAGAAGTTGACCGACAGCGCCGACGGTACCCTCTACGATCGTGATGGAGGTGATAGATTCTCCGGTTATCACACCTCGCTACCGATGGGTGATGAAGATGAAGATATGGGCGACGTTGACGACACGCGACGGTTAGTTGGCCAGTATACCGCATCGCGAGAGACAATTGATGAGTTCGCTCGTGGAGGTGGCGTGGAGGAAGATGATATCCTTGCTGGGAAAGGCGAGAAGAGTGGTCGAATTGTCGATCGTGAGACAGATTATCAAAAGCGTCGATTCAATCGCGCCCTCACTCCCACACGCGCCGATCCCTTTGCCGAGGACCACCAGGCTGGCGTTTCTGAGAACGGCACCAGTTACCGCGAGATTATGGAGGCTCGTGAACTAGAAAGGGAGGAGCAGCGCGTTTTGCAAGCCATCAAAGCGAAGCAGGAGGGCAAGACTGGCGATGATGGCGATGCACAACCCATGCTAACAGATAGCCATGTCGAGGATGAAGCTACCGAGGCTTCTTCGACCGCTCGGAAGCGCAAGAAGCGATGGGATGTGTCATCAGCACCCGCCGAGGATGATACCGCCGAGGCCGGCGAAGCAGCGAAGCCCAAGCGTTCACGATGGGATCAAGCTCCTGCGCCTGGAGCAGAGGTTTCTAAGAAGCGTTCGCGATGGGATCAGGCCCCTTCTGCTACCCCTATGGGCAACACAGGGCTAGTTACTCCTGCGCACCCGTCATCCGCACCCACTCTGCCAACAACTTTTGGTACCGACATTGGTCGAAACATGCCTCTCAGCGACGAAGAACTCGACCTCCTCCTACCTGGCGAAAGCGAGGGTTACAAGATTCTTGAGCCCCCCCCTGGCTACGAACCTGTCCGTGCTCCAGCACACAAGCTTATGGCTACCCCTGCTCCCCAATCAGGCTTCATGATGCAAGATCCTGAACAAGTACGCTTCAGCGGAAAGCCAATGCCTGCTGAGATTCCCGGGGTAGGCGACCTACAGTTCTTCAAGGCCGAAGACATGGCGTATTTCGGAAAGCTCACTGATGGTTCTGACGAGAATGCTCTAACGGTTGAAGAGCTGAAGGAGAGGAAGATCATGAGGCTTCTGTTGAAGATCAAGAACGGTACTCCGCCAATGAGAAAGACCGCTCTTCGCCAGATTACCGATAATGCCAGGCAATTCGGAGCTGGTCCCCTGTTTGACCAAATCCTACCCCTACTCATGGAGAAGACGTTGGAGGACCAAGAGCGCCATTTGCTGGTGAAAGTTATTGACCGAATTCTCTACAAGCTCGACGACCTTGTGCGCCCCTACGTCCACAAGATCCTGGTCGTTATCGAGCCATTGCTCATCGACCAAGACTACTACGCGAGAGTGGAGGGGCGCGAAATCATTTCTAATCTGAGCAAGGCTGCTGGTCTTGCTACCATGATCAGCACTATGCGACCTGATATTGACCACGTCGATGAGTACGTCCGGAACACAACAGCACGAGCCTTTGCCGTGGTAGCGTCAGCCCTTGGCATCCCTGCTTTGCTACCCTTCCTCAGGGCTGTCTGTAGAAGCAAGAAGTCATGGCAAGCCCGCCACACGGGTGTGAAGATTGTTCAGCAAATCCCTATTCTAATGGGCTGTGCCGTGCTTCCTCACCTCAAGGGTCTTGTTGAGTGTATTGGGCCTAACCTCAACGATGAACAAACAAAGGTCAGGACAGTCACCAGTCTGGCCATTGCCGCATTAGCTGAGGCCTCTAACCCTTATGGTATCGAGAGCTTCGATGACATCCTTAACCCTTTATGGACGGGTGCCCGCAAGCAGCGAGGTAAAGGTCTTGCAGGTTTCCTCAAGGCTGTTGGTTACATCATTCCCCTGATGGACGAGGAGTATGCCAACTACTATACCAGCCAAATCATGGAGATCCTGCTTCGCGAATTCTCGTCACCCGATGAAGAAATGAAGAAGGTAGTTCTCAAGGTTGTCTCTCAGTGCGCTGGGACAGACGGTGTTACTGCAGGATACCTTAAGGAACATGTTTTGGACGAGTTTTTCAAGAGTTTCTGGGTACGAAGGATGGCCTTGGATAAGCGAAACTATCGACAAGTGGTGGAAACAACTGTTGACATTGGCCAAAAGGTTGGAGTCAGCGAAATCGTGGAGAGGATCGTCAACAACCTCAAAGACGAGAGCGAACCATACCGAAAAATGACTGTCGAAACGGTGGAGAAGATCGTTGCAAGTTTGGGCGCAGCAGATATTGGCGAGCGCCTAGAAGAGCGGCTTGTTGACGGTATCCTTCATGCGTTCCAGGAGCAGAGCGTCGAAGACATCATTATGCTTAACGGCTTTGGTTCTGTTGTCAATGCCCTGGGAGCCCGCTGCAAGCCTTACATTCCTCAAATCGTCAGTACTATCCTATGGCGACTCAACAACAAGTCGGCAACGGTTCGACAACAGGCCGCAGATCTGATCTCTCGAATTGCTATGGTTATGAAGCAGTGTGGTGAGGACGCCCTCATGGGTAAGCTTGGTGTTGTGCTCTACGAGTATCTGGGCGAAGAGTATCCAGAAGTTCTCGGATCTATCTTGGGTGCTTTGCGGTCTATTGTTACAGTTGTTGGTATTGCGCAGATGCAACCGCCCATCAAGGAGCTGCTCCCACGACTGACCCCTATCCTGCGAAACCGTCACGAAAAGGTTCAGGAGAATACGATTGACCTTGTCGGCCGTATTGCGGATCGGGGACCAGAGAGCGTCAATGCCCGAGAATGGATGCGAATCTGCTTTGAGCTGCTCGATATGCTCAAGGCTCACAAGAAGGGCATTCGACGAGCTGCGAACAATACGTTCGGTTTCATTGCTAAAGCTATTGGTCCTCAGGATGTGTTGGCAACTCTGTTGAACAATCTTCGAGTGCAGGAGCGCCAGTCCCGTGTTAACACGGCTGTTGCCATTGGTATCGTGGCCGAAACTTGCGCTCCCTTTACAGTTCTTCCTGCTCTCATGAACGAATACCGTGTCCCAGAGCTCAATGTGCAGAATGGTGTGCTCAAGTCACTTTCCTTCCTTTTCGAGTATATTGGCGAGATGGCAAAGGACTACGTTTACGCAGTGACTCCCTTACTGGAAGACGCTCTCATCGACCGTGATCAGGTCCACCGTCAAACAGCAGCTTCTGTCGTCAAGCATATTGCTTTAGGCGTCGTTGGTCTTGGATGCGAGGACGCTATGGTGCATCTCCTCAACCTTCTGTACCCAAATCTGTTCGAGACTAGCCCACATGTCATCGATCGTATCGTGGAGGCCATTGAGGCCATTCGAATGGCAGTCGGGCCAGGCCTGGTGCTCAACTATGTTTGGGCGGGCCTGTTCCATCCGGCAAGAAAGGTCAGAACCCCATACTGGCGCTTGTACAACGATGCATACGTTCAGGGGGCTGACGCGATGGTGCCATATTACCCAAATCTTGATGAAGACAAGATGGATAGACCGGAGCTGGCGATTGTGCTGTAAGAATTTGTATAGGCAGGCAAGATTGGCTTCACGAGGATACTTCGATTGGTGATAGCAGGGGTCTATCCCAAGGACTTTTCTTTTCTTGCCTTAAGTATGGATGGATTTAGGGAGGCTAGTAATTCGGAATGCTGTACGTTGAAAGGGGGTCATTGCATGCGTCAGGGCGTTCTGATAGATAATAAAAACGGCTTCAATGTTTCAAATGTCTGGTGGTATTGCACCGAGTGCTAATCTCCTGTCTCATAACCATGTGAACGATGTCGACTTGCTTCCCAACCCCTTTTACCTAACAATGATCTGAGTGTTGACCGCTTGCTGGGTCAATGAACGGATGATTTGCCAAGACTGGTGTAGCACTCATTTCAATTCTCATCTCACCTCACCTCACAGCGGAGCCTCCGACTTCGCATGTTCGTTACAGCTACAGGGATGAAGCAGAGTTTTGGGGTCCTTCAACCGAGCTGGTGGTTTCACCTCATTAAGAAGAGCGACGATCATCCCAAGGCAGCAGTTTAGCTAGGCATTAGCCTGGCGGCGATTTATTGACAGTTATCTCACCAAAGGATTCTCCATAACTCAGCAGCCGAAAGTAACATTGGCGAATTGAGCATGTTACCTTTCAGGTCGCCATGAATCTCAGCCGGACGCTTGGACCTGAAAGATCCCCAAAGCCTTGGAAGGCTGGCTTGGGTTGGCTATCCATACCAACGACTTTGTCTGTACCTACACCGTACATGTGATGACTTCAACAGAGCAGACAGAGGATGTATCATCGAACTGATAGGCCATCATGCACGGATGGAACCATTTGCACTTCTTCGGTAGTCAACGCCCGGACCCGCGGCTCATCCACACTTCAAGAGGAACTTTTGAGCAAGACTCCGGCAGATGCAGAGTTCAACCCATAGGGATCTCCCTATCGTCCTGTCGTCTTGGCCTTGAGTCAGGGGAGAGGGGAAGGAGAAGGGGCCCGTGCCGGCCAACCTTTGGATCGTGTCACGGAGTTGTTCCCTCGACATTTCCTTGGTTCTGAATACAAGCCAAAGGCGGTTGAACATTCAGTCGACAATACCAGTAAGGAACGCGCGCAAGTTTGATGTGGAGGGGGGAGGCACGGTGTGATCGACACTCACTAAGTATCTCCTTGTGCCTCTGAGTGGCTATGTGCGGAGGGGGGAATCTGGCTGAAGCCCACGTACGTCTCTCTTTTACCATACAGAGTAAAGGCGTGTCTATCATATTTGTTATTGCACGTGGGCATTTGCTGGATCTTGTGGTGGAGACACTTAGTGTGCGTGCTTCAGTACAAGGCTCAAGATGGAATTCTCATCATGATGTTTTGTTGTGATTCATGTGCCGTGCTCCGCGTGTTAGCATTGTCTTTAGCATGCACCCTGATGCATGGTTGTGTATGCAAGGCTTGCAAAAGACGTCAGAAGTAACAAGATGAAAATGTATATTTGTTTGTGATAGAGTGAGGAACATGGGATATGGGTTTTGTCTCAAGCTCTTGGTTCTCGCATTTGGGGGCTGTTGTCCAAGAGATGGAACGGGATCCATTCACAGGCCAACTTATTCACCTCCACTGGCAGACCGGCTGGCATCATGCACGATGTTATCGTTGCTGATGTCTGCCAAGGTCATCGAAGTGGTCTTGTAGCCTTCGGAAGCCAGCCACCGGTCCTCAGACACTTGCCAAGGGTGATCGGGATGTAAGAACAACACTTCTGTCCACGATGATTTCATAGCATCCATAATTGAAGCTATCTCTTGTGAACCAATCCAACCCGCATCTGAGCTGCTGTGAGGAGGAGGGTTTGGGGGATAGTTAGGTCAAATTCAGGACTTTGTGTCGCCCTAACACTATGTAGTGAGGACAGAACAAACAGTAGTCTAGGTCTCAAGGCCAGCTGAACCAAGTTAGAAGGCTGTCCCTCACCTACAATCGAGCTTAGACGCCGTTAACTTTTTTGCTTTGGGACTTGCTTCTGTTAAGACATTGGCTATGATCCTGCACCTTAGTCCGCGCTTATACTTAACTCTCAAGTGGTTTTGATGTGCGGCCGCAAGAGTTGCTTATTTGATGATTAGATCAAAGATGTGCAGATCTCCCCGGGAAGGCTGAGGTTTGGACAAGCCAAGGCGTAGAATGAACGGATTTGGCACAATATCTTACACTTTTGGCAATTTCTAGCTGTGATTGTCAAAGCCAAGGCAGAACTGTAGCTAGTCTGTATGTACTGTATTCACACGTCACATCGGTTGGGCGCTGGGACGGGAGAGCAACCAACTGAAAGGCCCCTACGCCGTAAACCCCGCCCAATTGCTTATCCTCGAAGAAGAGCAGCGTATGTGGAGATGGGTCTGCTAAGAGACAAGGCAACAAAAGCCGACGACAAATGAGCGTTACTGATAGAGGCCGGGATAGTCAAAGTGAATCGAGATGGGGAGAAGGACAGTGGGTGGTGATTAATTTAGTCAGCGAGGAGGAGCCACAGGAGGGTCAGGTGACGGAGGATTTGATACATATATCAGAAGAGAGTTGGGGATGCACGGAGAAAGCGGGGTGGGCCAGAGAGGATCTTCCAGGGGTTGTTAGAGGCTCACAAATTCTTCTTACCTATGTAGGGGTTTTTAATCGATTAGTGTGATTGCTCGGATGAAAGGAGGTGTATAGTCAATTGAGCACCTGAATGTCTGATATGGTGATTGGAACAACATGCCGTCTTCTCTGTTTGAGTCAAGTCATACGTATAAAGGAGGTAATCGAAAAACGAGGATGGCATTCTCAGCAATGCCATCATGGGAATGGGGAGGAGACTGAATTGCGGTGCGCTGGATTGAGAATAGCCTATATCTCAGAGGACGTCAGAATCCACCGCCAGAGGAGCCGAATGGTAGAAATGGCAATGGGAGCCAGCGCAAGGACACCATCTCGAATGCAAGCCACGGAAGAAGTCAATGCTGAAAAAAGCAAAGCTTGGGCCTCAGTGGAAGCCAAGGAGCAGTCTTAGCAGGTAGAGAATTAGAGAATCAATAGCTAAGTTGCATTTAGTGTCTGCGGTTCCAAGGTAAAACAGCTAGTTGCCTAGCATGTACGGAGTACGAGGGGAGCCAATCTAGGAGATAGGGAAGAACTGGCAGGCAGGCAGGCTTTCTTTTGTTTCGTTTCGTGTCTCACTCTAACCTTGTTGCTCCTTGTGTCTCTCGCGAGGCTTGCTAGCTTGAAAAGTCGAGGAACCTAGCGCTCCAAGGTATCGTTAGCGTTTGGAGGGAATGCGGGTATGTAAGCATCCGTCGATAGACCGGTTGGTGTTGTTTCCACTTTGGGTGACCAAGGCTGAGACTGTATACAGTATTACAGTGTGCATGGGAGAACAAGCTTGGGCTTTCTCCCCTTTCGATTCATGAATGTTCCTGGAGTGGCAAAACGAGGATGAAGGGTCAGAGGGTCTGCCATTGACAGATGGGCTGACTGGCATGGTTTCAAGAAGGGGGAGGCTTGGTTGGCTGTACTGTACTGTAGTTGACTTGAGTTAACATCCCCATAGGCCTCGTTTTAGTTGTGTGCCCACTTACACGACGACAGCACGTTACTAGCTACTCGACAAGGCTGTGAGAGTGTGTTCTGGTGATGGGTGGCTCACGCTACATTTAGCACATACTATACTACGGTACTACTGGACCCAGTCCGACAGGTAATTACGAAAAGTAGTGATATAGTGGCATTACAGAGTGGTATATATATAATATAGAGTAGAGTAGAGTAGAGTAGAGTAGAGTAGAGTAGAGTAGAGTAGAGTATTAGTTACGGGTGTGTAATGCGTGATGATATGAGTGATACGAAAAAGAGACTCCTAGAACTCCTAGCTGCCTTGGGTGTGGTAAGTTGCTTGTGATAACTTATCCCTATCAGATGAGACCAGCGTCAATCATTCGATGTTTGTCCCTAGACATAATTACTTACGGATACATAGAACCACATCCGGCTTCTGATATTCTCTGCCCGCCCTCTATCTGCTCTGGTTCTGGCAGACAGACAGACTGGTTACTGTACCCTAGCTCAAAGCATAGCGTAGGCTGACTAGCCCGGCTTCAGTCAAATCCCCCCATGTCCCGGCATCAATCAGAGACTAAACGCAAATAACTTAAACCCGTTAGTGACCCCCTGTCATGTATCTTGGACAAGTCTTCTACACTCACGCCCCGAAGACGCCCCCACCTTCACTCTTCCCACATGCAAAAGTCAAAAGGGAAGAAAGTGGGTACACAGCGCTTGTCCCTGTTCGGCCATCTGCGGCAGCGAATGAACAAGCTCATCGATGACGTTTAGCGGGTGGAGCTCGGCCGGGTCTTTGCAGCAACGGAGCCGGGGACCCTACCGCAGCCTCTGACGTCACGGCCCCCATTACTTTTCAACGTTTTTTTTTCCTTCCCCTTCTTCTTTTCTATCCGTACAGAGGCTTCATTCAATGCCTAGTAGGTACCTAGCATAACACAGTAGGAGTCTGAATTGTGGGCTGCACACGAAGTGTAGATACGAGTGAACTTCTAGTTAGATGCCTAACTTAGTACTTTTGTTCAGCGTTACTGTACGTAAAGAGTAGTAGCTACAATTGTAAAAGAAACTACCTAATGTAACTCTACTGTATCTGCCACTGCCGACTTACGAACGCAGGACGATATCAGATGGTTCAATATGGTATAGTTCCATGTTCCGTAAACAATTGGGCATTTATTTCATCATGCAGAAGCAAGCCCAACCCAACCATTCATTCTCCCTCCTCACACGAATGTACATCTATTGATTATATGCAAGATGGGAACGAGCAGGCAAAGGAGAGGGCAAAACAAGTTTCTCGTCTAATAAGTCGCTCAATCCATCTCTCCACGCCCCGTTAATCTTCCAACAGTGACCGGCCGACCCTCTCTTTTCTCAGCTGTGTCTGTCTGTATACATACAAGCCCAACTCTGTACTCCGTACAACGTAACTGATTGATTGATTGATTGATTTGATTCGGTTACATGCTCCGTACTCCGTCCACGTCACGGCCCAGGAAACACACCGAGAAGAAATGTCACCGCCCCTGCTGTCGCTACAGTATTGTTACTGCCACCTATTGCCATTGCTGTCGCTTCTGACTTTTTACCCTGACTCTCTCCAATCCATCCATAACCCCAAGCTGAATTGGTACTAGCCCCCTAATAAGAAGGACCCTGAAGATCCCATCACCGGCGCTTCTTTACGCAGAGGCCAGAGTCCGTGGCATAATCTCAAACGCGGACGACGACTCTAATTTCTCCGTCGACGTCATTGCTCGACCCACGACCGCCGTCATTATCGCTGTTTCGGAATCCTTCTAATCAATCCGAGGTCCCTTTTCCTTCGTTTTACGAATGATGCATAATGAGAGGTCCGTAGAGCAGTGGCATCGTGAACGTGAAATTAACCAAGTACTGTACGACGACGACGACATCACGCACTTTGTGTGAGGCAAAAGCTGGGGTCGAAAGGAGGCGATGGATCAGCAGGGCAGCCATTTTGTCAACGGCTTCAGGGTCGAGTTTAGGAGCTAAAATGGGGCGATAAAACTACTTTGACGATACTATCCTCTAATTCCCCAAGTATGTATACTAAGCTTTGTACATACCTATTTCTGCTATTCTAAGTTGAGGAACATGGCACCAAGATTTCACCTCAAGGGTCCTTGATCACGGTCATGCAGTCTCTCAACCTGCCCCAACCCCAAAGAAGGTCGTTTGCACCGCCTCGGAGCGCCGTTGTGAACCTGTGTCTCACATATCGGCCAGTCCCATCCCATGCCGTGGAGGTGAATCCGTCATACGGCGCCGGATCTCTTGGGTTCCGCGACTCGGGCGCTCACATCTCAGCCGTGAGAGACGTCATATGTCATACCACCAAAGCCGCGACATGGCACAGCAGCTATTACAGTACAGTACATACCATACCCGGGCCTATACCACGAGAACCACTTCGTCTATTTCGGCTGCGAGCCTCCACTGTCGCAGTGAACACTGCAGTTAAAGAACGGCATACATGCTTTGGCCATGTCGCGCGCGTCCTTTTTGCCACAGAGGGTAAATTGCCCACCATGGACGCTGGGCATGGATGAGTGAGTTGACGGATACCTTATTATCGAACTGATCGAGTAATCCGAACCAGCGTACCGCAAGTGGAGGAGTGGAGGAAGAGTCTCCCACATGCATCGCCTCTGTAACAGGGCGCCTCGGTCGGCTGTTAGGAATTCCATGACACTACATATCAGTCTTGCCCATGTGTAGTAATTGTCGAGCTGTTGGCTACGCAGAACATAGTGCTATACTCATATGTGCCATCAACGACCGATCATCTTCAATTGCAATGCAACTTTCTTTGGTGACATGACATGAGCTGAAACCTAGATCTCTCTTCCGCTGCCCAGCATCCCAGTTTTGTGGCTTGCAATCAGATCGGTTTTCAACCAACAAGCAGGGTGTAACGCGTTTAACAAATGGGGAGCCAGCTGTTAAAGACAAGGATTTAATTGGGGAATGAGATTGAGATGGGAATGCGGAATCTGAGCGCAAAGAAGGGGAAAAAAAGGGAACTATCGACCCTGACAAATGGGAGATGGGGGAATTCCCTTGTTGACTCCACTGAACCCCATGAGCAGTAAGCTAAGTCTACTAAGAGATGAATGACAATAGGTAAGTAGGTACCTAACTAGTAGGTACCTTAGGTACCTACCTAGTCTTTGAACTGACTGACTGATGATAGATTGAAAACAGATACAGAACCAGTTTCTAGTCAATCTATTGCATTTTTGCTTGCGCAACGTCGTATCTAGAGCCATTCATTTCAATGTTCATCTCTAGTGAAAACCTTCTAGTTGACTTCTAACAAATCTTCTTCAGCAGCATCAATGATCAGTTCAGCACCTAATAACACCATCCAGGACCTCTCGCAAGCTAAACTGAATACATACAAGGCCCATCATCTCACCCACTCACCCACGGATGTCAGAACCGAGGCTCAACCCTTTGGACCATATTCTCCGGGGGGTCCCCCTACAGTACCGTATGTTAGTATATTCTCCCCTAAGTACGGATACGTCGTCCCCTTGCTCAAACTCCAAAAGGACCCTCAGTTCTCAAGCCAACCCAATCTCAATCTCACCTTTCAAAGTAAATTACCAACACCTTTGTCGACTCCCTCCCTGCCTTTCCACCCCCACAAAGCTTGTCCAGTCTTGACAATGCCATCGGCTCAATAACGATGCCTCTTGCGGTAGGGATGTACACAACTTGAAACGCCGGTGTCTGCTATTCTAGGTCACGATCGACAGGCAATAACAGACCAGGTGCAGGGATAATATTACAACCAATTGTTCTCGTCCTTCCTCTCCTGTTCCTGCTCCTGTTCCTGCTCCTGTTCCTGTTGTTGCAAATTCATTTGCGTGCGTCCAACAATCGCTGGTAGGTACATAGAAGGAATAGGGGCTGCATTACGCGTCTGTGTCTCATGTGCTTGTCCTCAATTCATCCACCTTCGCTATCATCGATAGAACAAGTAGCTTGGACGTTGAATTTGACATCTCTCAGTTCTCTCTCTCTACATTAGCTCCCTCGGCAATACCGTCTCGCCTCGTTTGACGCAGGCCAGGGTCACCTCTTGCGGCTATCTCGTTACCTGATGGAGGGGAGTGGGAGACCGCCCAGCCGCCTTCGCGCTTATTGCTGAGCCCCTTTACGATCCTTGCTTGACACAGCACGACTGCTTTTCTTTTTGGCTGCTGTCTCCTGGCGAGTCATGTTTTGTACCGAAACTTTGCATTGCCACCAGAGTTTGGCATTCTCATAGATTCCCATCGTCGCGGAAGGTGTTCGCTCTCCTCTTTTCCCTATGACCCTGACTGCGCCCTGTAACAAATGTGTTATCTTGTAAATTTTATCTGGTCAGTTAACACAACGCTCAAAAAAGGCACTCCATGTCATATTACCAACTTATAATCGAGTTTAATCTCAAGTATAATTCTTATAAAACTGCTTGCACTCTATAATCTGCAACTTTCTTCTCATCAACTTCGTCGTCGTGCCCATATCTTGCCAACACCCTGGTCTGTCTTTTGTCCGGCAGAGCCCCTGACCCATCATTATCGACAGATCAGGCTGTGCATGGTCCGGACTGGGTATATCATGACCGTAAAACATGAAACTAGTAGTACAAGCCTCCCCCCAAAAGCTCGTCTGTGGCCATATCAGTAACACCCTGGGCTCACAGTGCTTATTGTCGAGAGAATAACATGTGCCCCAAAATAAAGGGCATAAACGATCGCTTCGAAGTATAGCTCAAGGCATTGCGTGCCTAAACATGAATAACGACAGGACCGTAGCTTGGTCAACTCCATAAACGCCGCGTGGAAGGGTATCGATAGGTCGGCCCAGGATTCCGCCTATTCCCATCCCCAAATACCAATAGTAAACCCCAGAAGTCAAGGGCAAAGAATCCCATGCACCGTAAGCGATAGACTCGAATTGTATACACCGTTGCTGTCCTCCTCGTCTCCGCACCCATGATTTCTCTTTCTTTGCTGTCCCATTTCTCTATGCCGCGCCGAGCCGTGTTGTAATAGTATTTGCAGGTGATAAAACAATGCGATTTGTTGCCAAACAAACGTTCATTTCGACTGTTGTTAGGTCGCCTCCCTTCAGGTTGCAGTCTCTTTTACTAATGTCCTATACTCGTCATGAAAGTGTTTGATCGAAGGGTTTGGGCCCGTCGGAGAGCGTCCTTAGTCCGAGTGATGGTCTTCAGAGCCAGCCTCAGAGCGGGCATCACCACGATGGACCTTTCGGTGGCGTCGAAGATTGGAAACAACTGAGAAATGCCGGCCACATCCTTCCACCTCACAAGCAAAAGCTGCATCTTGTTAGCGGGTCGAGCATCTTCTGGATCCAAGGAACATACGCTTCTCGCCTGTGTGGCTGTACATATGGGTTTGCAAAGAACTAGGTCGAGTAAATCGCTTATCGCAGACCTTGCATTTATGCTTCTTCTGTGTACTGGATGAAACCTTGGAGCTGAACTGGCCCATCATGGACTGAGGGGCAGGCGGGATTTGAGAACCCATCAGGCCCTGGGGTCTGGGTAGGGTCCTTGAAGACACAGACTCAATATCAGAACCCGCAGTTGAGTAATCAGAAACAGAGTCGCCATAGTAGGAGCTGAAGTTACCACTGGAAGAGATAGAAGAGCTAGTTGAATGGGTAGAAGGGAATCCATAGGAATCAACAGAGGATCGATCACTTCGTGCGCCATAGATGGGTCGAGGCGTCTCCTGGCTCATGGCCAGCATGCCATGGCTAGCATCGAGAGCATCTGCAAAGCTCCTCCGTTCATCCTGGATGCTACTGCCCCTAACGTCAGCGAGGAATAGACCTGTCAGATCGAAGATACTTACTGCTGAGAGTACCTTCTGGCGTGGTCATCAACCGGAGCGAGCCCAAAGGGTGGAGGGCGCACGGGAGCTGGTGCGTAGCCCAACGTGTCATACGGGGCAGCTGATGTAGGTGCAAATTGGTGGTTGACAGGAGAGGCAGATGTAGTGTAAGTGGGATCTCCATAAGCCGCAGATGTTGTTTGCATTCTGTTAATGCTAAGAAGATCTGTGTGGTCTTATTAGTTGATTGATCATGTGTTATCGCTGCTAGCATCTTCAACTTACCTGCAGATGTGTTTGGGACGGGCATGGCACCTCCGTATGAGGCCATTGAAGAAGTGCTGCTAGTGCTCGCACGACTTTGAGGAGGCTTTCCGGCCATAATGCTTGGGTTGAGAGCAGGTTGGCTACCAACAAAGAGGCTGCTTCCCGCAGGAGGATGCTGTGATGGTGAAGACGAGGACCATGGGTTCGAAAATGCAGGCGGTTGTGCAGGCGCTGAATAGTCGAAATTCAACGTAGGCCCAAACCGCTGCTGAGTGGTGTCGAGCGTCATGGTCATGTTGGTACGTGATAGTGGTGATGTGAAGTGTAGTAGTTGATGTGCAATATCAACATAGATCGGTGGGCAGAAGCGTGGTAGAGGGGGGGAAAAAGGTTTGTTGATCAGATGCGGGATCCTAACTAGAATAAAAGCCAAGTCGGTGATACAGATCAGAGACAGAAGATCCCGTCCAGGTTGGAGATGATATGGAGAGTTGAGTCGGGGCCAAGGTGGGATCAGCGAAGTCTTAAGTGTCTGGGTGCGAATTGACGTGCGTCAATCTACCTCTGGAAACGGGCTGGGCTGCGGGAGAAGAGTGGAGTTCCCCCGTCTCTGAAAGAAAAAAAAGGTGTGACGACTCTGGTCTAAGTGATCGGCAGGCCGACGTCCTTTCACAATGGCTGAGGCGACAGGGTTAGTGCGATGAGGTAGGGTCGTAGGACCAAGTAGCCAGGTCAAGCAGCAAACCAGGGGGTTGTGGGCTGCATAAGATGATGGAGACAGTCTCTAATCCACAAGTCGACTTGACTTGACTTGACTTGACTTGACAGTCCACGGCATCCAATTAGTAGCGTCCGCGGTGCCAGACGGCGCAACGATCAGCGACTTCTCAAGAGGTTTGGATCAGAAATCCTGGAAGAAACCCTCAAATCTACCAATGCCAGGCCAGAGATGAGGTAGATTCATGAGACAGCAGAAAAGGAATACATGAACACCTGCTATGATAGCATCAATAAATTCGGAGATGGGATACTCAAGATCATCAAAAGAATTGATTATTCAAGTAGCAGTTCAAGGTCTGATCCTACCAAAATGAACACCAAACACAGCTAACTTATTCTTCTGTCCGGAAGGGGTGTGTCGATGGCAGATGAGAAGGATTACGGGGTACAAAAGGTGGCATATGAGGTCTATGGAGAGGGGCGTGCTCATAGCTGAAGACAAGTGAAGGTGGGTAAGGCTACGGACGGCAGTTTGCAAAGGGACCCCCGCTATCCAAGCACTCACGAACGCCACTGATGTGGAGGGTCTGAGATGAATTGCAAGGCAGGGGAACACCTTGGGTACGTATTGGACTGGGAATTGAGGTGGACGACAGACAGGACGGGATCATAATATGCAGGGTCTGCGAGCCAAATGAAAGCGTGCCTGTAGGTGACTTGTTACGACGCGGGCGGCGGGTGGGAATCGAGGGTCCTTCAAGCCACTCAACGGCAGCATCGAGGGATCCGCATAGGCTTGTCTTAGTGTTGTGGGAATGGATTGCAGAGCTTCTTGTTGAGTGGGTTTTATTTGAGTGGGCGTTGTCGAGTCGTGCGCTTGGTCATGGGAAATGGCCAGGGATCCCAGGTCAACAAGCAATGCCAAGGGTGAAAAGAGGAGCTCAAGACGTACCAGATACTTGACAAGAGCTAAAAGCCGCCAAAAGCTCCACGGGAGGCGTCGGCCACAAAACGCCCTTGTCGCGGAAGGGTGTTTACCCATGAGAGCCCTGACGTAAGGTACGTCAGGAAGCAACTCCAGCAAGTGTGGGTGGAACTCACAAACGAGACAAGAAACGCCGGGAACGCGAGACGGTGAAGGAATTGAAACAGCCTTTGAGGTCGACGCTAGGGGCTAGCAGAGGCATGCCATGCAATCGCATTGCCTTGACGTTGACATTGATATTGCTCATCCGCCAAACCGTGGGCATGCAAGATAACTTACCGCACGGTGGAGGGTGACAAAGGAGCATTGACATCAACGGTCTAGGATAGCCTGGCATATGATGGCAACTGACTGACGTTGTGAACCCTTGAAAGATGCCACAGGGCTCTGACAAGGGCAGAAACAGTCCATCACTGACAAGGCCATGCAAGACCAAACAAACGACGACCCTGAGAACCTCTGGCATCGCCGTCATCATACTGCTCCAAAAACGAGGTGGGACGGCATCACTCTCACTGGAAAAGGGCACGGAGAGCCACCATGACCCCCCAAAAGTGGTGTTGCAGTGATGCTATAACTGCATGCTGCAAGTCGGCTTTGTATCCCTAGTACGGAGTTCCAAATGTCCCCTACAGTACTTTTCCACCTGCCCTGTTGCGCCGTCCTTCAACCCTCGTGGGGCACCACAGAGCATTACAACATATAAGGCCGCCTATGATCTTGGTGTAGTAGTATCAGCATCAGTATCCGATGGGCGCGGATAATGAGCGCGGATAATTATCAGGCCAAGGCACTAAACAATTCCTGCCAGGCCTGTCTGGTGTTGAAGCGCTTTGCCACCGACTTTGTGTAGTTGGAATCTGGCAGCCTTGTAATTTTCTTGATGGGGTATGATGTCGGTCAGTCACCCATTGCGACTACTGTAGTTCTTCGCAGGTAAGAGGCCTTTAGTTAGATCCAACGCTTGAGAATTGACGGTTTGGCGCGTGTGGCTTTGCCTGTTCTCAGATTTGACTATCGTGGTACCTCTGCTAGTTCGACGACGCCCCCATGTTGAGGGAGGCTCCTGATTATTAGGATGACTTTTCGGGGAGATCAAACTCAGTGCCGTGTTATGTACTCCGTACTATGTATCAATTAGAGTTATGTGTGGGTGATTCGCTGTGTGCCAGTGTTGGCCTTTTTCTCTAGCCTCCAGATACTAACGGAAAAGTGTGCCTCGGGATTGAGGAAAAAAAACCAAAGGTGCTGCCCTGGTCAGTACCGACCCTCGATTTGGTATGAAGGAACAACCCTTCCGCGATTCAAATACACTACCTTATTAGGTAGGCGCGTTAACTTCCCTACCTAAGGTACCTAGGTACCTAGTGATCGATGCGGGGGTCTGTCTTTTCCGAAGTCTTAGAGTTGGGATGTTACCTCTCTTTCTCCATCAGATCTTCTAGCATACAGTCGCTACAATCCAGCCAAAACGGATCAAGCCGACTACAGATTGTTCTGCATGAACCAACTGCCTCTCTTATCAACGTCGTGAACTCAAGATGTATATCTACAGTCCACTTGCAGCCATTACGCTTGGTGCCCTCTGTCATACAGTACGGAGTGGTATACGGAGCACACACGCGATAGGCCCGCCCGTTTGCTATAGCAATGATGGGAGTGGCGCCCCGCGACGCATGAAGACCCAGATACAGCCAGTCATCGACAAGGGCGACCCTCCTCTTCATTCGACCTGCCACGGAAATAACACCAAACTGTGTTAAACCGTGAATCTGATATGCCCAAGTATGGGAAATGCAAAAGGCCACAAGGAAGCCGCTTGAGATGGGTCAACGACGAAAACGATAGGGGGTCCCAGAGAGTGGTCAGAACCAGCCATCGCAGACCGCTACGGAATAATATTCGCTTTTGGCTGTCGACATTGCTAACGTTTCCTAGTAAGTCCTTGGCACTTTCTACAGTCTGCTCTTTTGCCCCTCTCACGAGCACATCCATTGGGTCCAAGTACTGATGTTTGGGCCCCGGTGAGCTTGGAAAAGCAATATTCGTTTTTTCTTATGGAAAGAAATCCCTTATATTGAATAACCCAGGGGGGATGACTTCACGACCGGAAGAATATTCTCATGACTTTGGACTCGATTAGTAGTGGCAAGATCATTAAACCCTTGAGTACATAACTGGGTGCTACGCATTGGTCAGTAGGAACTTGCCCTCTGGCTCTCATACATACGGATTCCAGCCGAGCCTGGTACAAGCGGCTGGGAGCCTGTGGGAGGAGGGAGGGTAATTTTCTGACGGAAAGACTTAATGGAACCAACTATTCCAAATTGGAAAAGGGCAAGCCGAAAAGGGATGTTTGAAACATAACTTGCGCAAGGGGCCCCAGCGAGGTTTTAATTGTGATTATCTCTTAGATCTTGCGATCATCATTACCCTCCGGCATTCGAATGTACGCCTTGTCAACGATGCCGACGCTATCCCGACAAGCGCTGTCTTCGTGGTGTCGATCCGGCTCTTTGAGCACACGAAATCAGTGTCTAGAACATGGGCTTCTAGGAAGCAACTCCCCACCCCCGTGCACCGCTTTCAATCTTACAATACTCACGACTGTAAAATTACATTATTTTACGTAACCCTTAAGATACACGATCCCTGCGCTCTTGCAATACAACGCCTGTTTTTCTTTCTGCTGGTTCATCTAGCTCGTTCTGATACCCGAGATTGACGACTTGTCGATCACTACGGGGCTGGCAGGCGAGCTGACACAGACGTCGTCCACGTTACACACATGCTCAACTTCGATTAGGCTGCTGTGAGCCTGTTAGGTTGCACTTTGCCAAACTTCCTTGTGTTTCTAGAAGGCTAAAATTTCCGCGAGGACAAGCAGGTCCTGGTTCGGGTTGCAGATATCGGACTGCCCGAGCTGGTGGTCGTGAGTTCGGAAAACGCTCATTGCTTGTGAAGATTTGAAGGGGCATCAAGAGTGAAAATTATGGGTTTACGGTTCCATGAATGGAGCAACCAAGCCATTCAGCGCTGACCTCGTTGCAGGGGTGTGTCTCAGAATCTACCAGCATTCCCCAGCCCGCCTCGAAATATTCCCGGCCAACGACTGCAACCCCGACGGCACACCTGACTATATCTTCTTTGCTTCAGCTTTGATTCTTGATCAGTTGGATATTGTTCCATCAAATCTCATCTCGCATTCAAGATTAGTAAGTGGATTTAGTGATATTACAGCGAAAGAAGAGCCGATGGCGCTGGTTTGAGTCTGCGTTGTTTCCTGCTATCTCAAAGTAGTGTTTTCTTTCCCCGGACTGGCCCAAACCCATGACCACAAACGTCAATCGATGTATGTTCTGACATACAACCTTCGATAAGTATCACCGTCCAGGCAACAATTTTCAATCCATGCCCAGGGCGTGTATCAAGCACGCATTGAGGCAATGATTCCAGGCCGTGATGCACGGCTCGGCATTCTGCCTCGATCCCAGCTGTCTACCAACACACTAGCAATACCAGAGAACAGGACCTTACATGGTCTTGAATATTGCCCCCACGATTCATCCCAAGACTCATCGCAACCCACCAGTCACGTCGTACTCAGATCATCACTAAAGTACAACGAGTTTAAGGGGTTTTCACGAACCATGGCATTGCAACGAGATTGTGACACTAGTGTTGACGTGCTCTGCTGGACTGGAGGCTCATTTGAAACGGACAGGCACTAAAACATACGAAATTCGAATAACCTCGAGCGATATGTATCGACGTTTTGAGTCGCCCCAGATGGTGACATGTAGATCTTTCTTTGCTGGCTTCTATGAACCCATGGCAATGATTGACGAACGGACTGATGTTCAATCCACGTAACACGTGTTGAGCACCAGTACAGCGGTGATCGTCAAGATGAATCTTCCTTGAACCATCCTGTTGGGAACTGATTACAGCACTGTATTGTACTGTACCAACAGCTGAGGTAAAATGGGCCATTGAGTTGCCTGGCAAAGGAGTGATGCACATCTTCCCCAGCATTTTGGGGAGCAACCAATCCGCTGCCAAGACCTGCCCCTGTGTTATTCGATCTGACGCCTCAATCTTAATCTCCTTTTATCAATCCCAGGGAACTTCTTCCGCAGCGTCCCGCCTTTTTGCAGTGGTGGATTTACATCGATCCCAGTCCCGTGTGAGTTTAGATGAACCTGTGATGTCAATGTACCGCGATAAGGTACCACCAGCGCAGAGCCCCTCTGTTTCTGTATGCGGACTCGGCCGGTGCGTCCGGAGCAAACTCAGGCCGGTAGCAGGACAGGCAATTAGATACAGCCGTGTCTGGAATGACAGACTGGATGGACACGGCTGCGGGGCTAGGCAGCCGGTGCATGTTTGGCGCGCAACTAGCAGCTCGGGACGCCGCAATGCCGGTGCCACAGAAGAAGAAGAAGCATAACAGACGCACGAGTCAAAATAGGAACCGCCCAGAGCCGGGTGAAGGCACCTGTCTCCTGTTCATGACGGCCTATGATGGGGTGGAGACAATGAGCGTTTTCGGCATCCCGATAGCGGGTCTTGGCTCTTCAGACTGGTTCCTGGTGAGGAAGAGTAGGTATGGCATGGACCCAGTTCAGTTGGGTCTCAGAGCATCAAGATCATTGAGGTTTAGCTGACGCGGCAGCTCTTGTCACTTGTCAAGTCGAGTCTGCTGAGGGAGAGGGCTTTCAGGAGAAGGCTCTTGGACAATAGAGGAGCCTCCGCTCTAGCGACCGTGCGCATTGTCGCGCCCGTTGCTCATTCGAAGACCAGATTTGAGGTTCATGGCCACTCGGATTCATGTCCGCTCTGAAGCATGATGGTACAACTGAACCTTGGCTCAACAATCTGAACTCACGAGTGAGGCACTGTATGGGGGAAAGCATTCCAAGTATTCGGGTACATTTGATCGTCACGAACCCAAAAACAACACCCGTGCACTCAGATCACGTAGTTAGACGTGTCTCATCTCATCGAAGGTTATTTGGTGTTTGGATATCCGATATCTTAGACGACGAGGCTAGGAGGCCCCTGGCACAATCGTCTTGATGTCTAGCGTGTTTATCGAATGGACCAACTCTGGCCCCATTGGGCAATAGGCACATTTAGACTGCAACCGCAGACGCAACGTTGTTTTTGCTAGCGGCTCTATCACCCAACGTGACCCAAGGGGGCAATCGCTTGGCGCCATGATACATACATAACAGGGTTGTGATGGAAAGGACCTTTCAGCTGGTACCAGGTTGCCAACAAGGGGCAGGGCTGAAAAGATATTAAGATGTTCGCCGCAAACTAGGGATTGATAAAGTGATGAGGCCATCACTTATGTACATGACATCGGACAGGCCACAGATGTACAGTAGCCATTCCATGTCACTTGGGAGGAACAGGAGTGTAGTGTGTGTCCTAGGGTGCAGATAGGTCGAGGAGCCCTTTCAGTCCCCATTCATTAGAACCTTGTTGGGTTGGCTTGGGTGCTGTTACTGGGGTCTTCTCAGGATCTTTTGTTCTGCCAGGCTCCATTCAATTTGCCTTAGCTCGTCTGCGCTTGAGCTCACGGTACTTGGCCAGCCCCTGCGCGCCTCCCGCCTTGTCTCTCCTGGTCAAGCCAAGTCCTTAAGGTGCAGAAGTAGAAGCGCGCTACCGACTGAGTGCCGGGGGCCCACTGCTCCCCCATTGTCTACCCCGGCACGGAGGACACCTTCCACTGACAAGTGAAGCGGGCGGTCGTTTTGCTCAACTGAATCATTTTGGCCTTGTCTTGATAGCATCCATTGGAAGTCGTACATACATACACTCACCTCGAAAAGGCGGAATTTGGACTAGTCGCTTGGTCATGGATGTCATATCAGTCATGTCATGGCTCTGCACCACCATTTCTTGACTCGACATTCTATCGCCCCTGCAAACATCCCAGTGGTCAACTGATACTCACTCAGTCTTCCTTACACAGCTCCATTAGCACTGTCGATATGAAATTGTGCGGCGTTTGGTAGGACAGATGAGGCGTTAATGCACCCGTAAAATCGCCGAGACATGCAAACGGAACAATTTAGGTATCTGGCTCTTTGGCTTTCCCAGAGCGCCATGGTTTTCGCCAAGGTGACATGTACAACCACACGTACACTGTACGTCTATTGTATGGGATTCTAGCAATTGCCATCATTCACTGGGCAACACAACTACCGCGGCGCTGGCGGTAGAGTTATTTGGAGTGAAGGGCCTCCATCTTGCATATGGCAAACTTGAACTCCACACCCTCTCGTCCACTATTGCCACCGGCAATGGTCCCTGTAACGCGTTTATCTCATTTTTCCTTCTGAGCAGCTGCAGTATCGACGTTGTCCGCTACTGGGCTACGGGGTTGTCTTGACTTACTGACTGGACGTTGCTGTGGTTGGCACAGGCGTTGCCCATTGGGATGGAATATTCCGTATCGTCTCGTGCCGTACCTATGTATTGCATGCTGAATGCTGCTTAATCGTTCATCATCTTGTACATGTACTCAGAATACTCTTCGAGATAATAGGTATGGAACTGTACCGTTGGGTGTTGCCAATGATGCCGTGGCGGCGCCGGTAAGGCCCCATTTCCGTGATGCAGTTGGCTTTTCGACTGCGTCCGTCCTTGCAGCTTTCGGCCGGCGCTTGACAATGAGGGAGGGGGGGAGGGAAGGAGAAGAGTTTGCGTCATGGAGCATGCTGACTTGAGGTTGGTGTTGACCCTTGGAATCCTGCTCGGGCTGTCATTGTCATTACTGGGCAGAGGCAGGGGAAAGGTGAACAACCAACCATTGAGTGAATCTCTTTGCCTACCACAAATGCAAGAGGGTTGCGGCGGGGTGATAAGGCATGTCTGCAGCGTCATCGATCTGCTCCTAACTTGAGGCTAGGGAGTAATGCCCCTCGCAACTTCACAAGCCCAGCCCAGGTAAGGCCTCAGCACAATCGCAGGCAATGCTGTTTAGTTAGGTTAGGTTAGGTTAGGTTAGGTTAACGTTAGGTAGTTGTCGTTCGTTATTGTTTGTGACTTGTCTTTAGCTGCCGCCATTATTAATTAGTCTACTGTAAGCATTGCATCACACACGGCGGTTCTGTGCTTCCGCCCCCAACCGCGATGTCTTTCACTGAACCCGATCTGATCCACTTTGAAGGAAAACAGAGTTTCCTTGGCACTCATCACCAAGGTTCACAGATACGACACTCGACCTTGCTGAGGTGGCAGCGTGAGTCTTGAGCCTTCGAAACCCCGCCCTACTTTGTGTACAGTATTTCCACGAAGAGGTATCGTGGTGCATGTAGAGTGGGACAGAGAGAAAGAGAGAAATAGTACCTATGTGTGGGCATATGACAAGAGATGCGACGCTGGTGGCCTGGGGTAGTCGTAAAAAGACAGAAACACAGCTGTTGCTACATACTTAAAATGAATGTGCCATCGAGGTATCAACAGCCCAATAATGTAAGCATCTCTGATTTGAGTACCTATCAATATTCATATGCTTACCATAGTATTGACTCTGGGCCAGGAACGCCGGTCTTGAGGCGCATCATTTAAGCGGAAGCCGTTTTCAAAGCAAGGAGCATCCTCGCAGCGCAGTTGTGTCAAACATGCATGGCGCGCTTCAACCAACAGGCATCATCGTCCGCCTCACCTGTTAACCACCAGACGGAGCTAGTCAACTCGTTCTGGAGTGTCACTTATGGTGTACCCTAGAGTGTTCTCTATTTGCCGCGACAGAGGAAGCTTGCAAGACAAGTCTGAACAAGATAAGACAAGCTCTCTCCTCCCCGGCTTGTCACAACACAATGATCCAATCGGTGTGGTCTCGGCCACTTGTTTATGAGACAGTCAAGGCTCATTTTAATAATGGGCTGACACGAGAGCGATTCTAAACCCAAATACTATGCTACGTAGCATTGCGCATCTGTATAGTCCCATTGGAAGAGCGTAAAAGAACAGGCACAAAAGTTAGAATGTCGCAAGAAATACTATAGTTAGTGGAAGCGGAGATTTACAAAGTCGCCTGCTCAAGAGACAATGCCACGAACAAGTATTACTAAATGACCCACTGAGTTATGGGCGAATTCGGACACATAGGCCGCTGTCCAATGCTGTAGATTATGAGCCTCCAAGAAAATGGGGATATAAATGTGTATGTGTCCCAACCTGCTCCTATTCGACCCCAGGCTACATAGATATCTTGCAGGCACGACATCTCCTCTACAGCAGGTCACTAATATGGAAGATGGGAACGTTTAGGAGACTATCACCACTCAAATTAAGCTACTCTAGGTCAGCTGAGTATCATATCACCATGCTCGGTGCTAGATGGCTTCTTCTAACCACAGCGCCATCGACCAAATCATCTTTAACTAGAGCCACCAGATAACTACCCCGAGCCCTCAAGTGATTCAAGTCCTCCTTCCAGCGCCCTCACAGCAACGGAATTTTAAAAAAGGAACAAAGGTACAGAACCTGAGGTCCTTAGCAGTTTAGGGGTCGGAAACTGCGCAGAAGGTAATATACAGCGAGAAAAGACGGCGCGTCGACAAAGACACCCATGTATGGGAGTCGATGAGAAAGAATAAACAGGTACACATTAACCGATGTGTCATGACCTCATAAAGTGAAGTAAAAAAAGGGGGGAAACAAGAGAAATGCTGTGAGGTACTGAGAGAACATGCCTCGAAGTCGTCGAGGTAAACTGGTTGCCGTTGGAGATGGTCCCCTCCAGAATCCAGCCGAAGTAGGGACGTGAGGTTAAGCCGAGCTTTTTGAACGACATGTTTTCGAATTTTGGTGTCAAGAGCCCATAAGCTCATGCTGGGGGATCTGAATTGGATCTCCATGTTCGAAAAATAGCAATGGACTTCCCTGGTCCGAAAACAACCCCATACACCTTTCCAGAACGCCAAAGGTATCAGATCAGACACGTATGCAGCTTGCTAAAATGACAAACCCTAGAAATTGGGAATCTTTTCTTTTCTTTTCTTTCTCCTTTCTCATGTGCTTAGACACGTGGTGGCGCACCACCTCGGCCGTGACCAAGAGACTCGAGGAGCTCATGAGGCGGGATGTGTCGCATTCCACTGCCCCGGTCGTACATGGACGTAGGTGCAGGGACGTAGCCCTCCCGCTTCTTGCGAATGCGATCGAGAATAATGCCACACAGGACGAGGAGGAGCATCAGACCAAGCGCGATAGCAAGTCCGATAAGAACCACAAAACCTAGGGCCATATGCTTCTCTTAACACGATGTTAGTACGTTTGTTTGACCACAAGATCGGTGGTGAACTTACCTTCTTTGAAGAAACTATTACGCTGGGTGAAGATGCCAGCAATAGTGCCTGGACCGTCACTCGCCTTGATTGTCATCGCATATGGTTGGTATGCTGTGCCGTTAAAGAGAGCTGCCGAGGCAACTCCAAAGCCAGTAATGTCGATAGAGCCTGTCAACATCAATACCTGGTTTTTGTCCAACAAGTTGACAGCTTCGTGATCCTCAGTCACCGAAAAGACCTGCAAGCCGCGTATGATGGTGTCTGAAGAGAGAGAAGGTCCGGCAGTATGCCACTTCTCACCATCATACTTCATTACGAACACACTTTCATCCTTGAGCGAAGTACCAGCAACCCAAAGCTGGTCGTAATCGATTGATCCAGGCGAGATGACCGCAACAGGCCCTGGAATGTCTTCGGAACCGGGGAAGTTTGACCAGGACTCTGAGTTGGCGTCCCAGCTGGCAAGGAAGCGCTGATCAGATCCGTTACCGCGGAGATCACCGCCAACAACCAACTGGTTCTTACTCAACCACAAGAGGCTATAAACGGTGCCCTCAAGCTCGCTACCTGGACGGTTCCACTGGCCAGAGTTGATATTGTAGGTGCAGAGACCAGGGCAGTCCAATGCACCGGCTGTATCGAACGAGCCGCCAACATAAACGTCTCCAGAGTCCCCAGGGCGGACGGCAATAGCTGCAACGGTACTGTTGGCCCCTGACACAGAGGCGGGCTGCGAATTGAAAGATCTGGCCTCCAGATCATACGAAACAAGGCCACGGATGTTTGTTCCGTCTATGGTACCGCTGATATCACCACCTGCAAATAAGATACCATTCCGCACAGCGAGTGCGACAAATGTAGAACCATTTGAAATGTCAGAACCAAGTCCAGTGACATTGTCATCCTCAATGAGAACAATGTTTTGTACCTTATCGCCTTTTGTCGATTCCGTCGTAAAATGGCCTGCTAGGATGGTGATGTTGTAATCGTTTTCGTCGTAAAATATACCGGTCACAACGCCCGTGGTGTTTTTATTGAAGGAAGTGACATCTCGACGGTTCAGTGCAGATGAGTCTGACGACGGAGTAGCGGCACGGATCTTGAGAGGGAATTGACCAAGGCCATCGTCCGAGAGGGTAGCAGCGCCGTTTGTACCGAGTTGTGCGGAAGAGAGGGCTCCGGCATACAGAGACCCGCCGTCCACGGGAATATCTAGGACAGCGGCAGTGAGTGAACCGTCAAAAGCAGGGTAGTTGCCGTCAATGTTTTGCAACCAGTTGCCTCGGGAAGCTACCCATATGGCAAAACCATCCACAGAAATGGCATCGTGTTTGTCGAAGGAGTTACATGAAGAAAATTCTCCCGTGAAAGCGATCGCAAGTTCAGGAGTGTCGGCAGTGATGTTTAGCATCAGTGGCACGGCATGCATCACCGGGCCATTGAGGCCAGCACCTAAAGCACCCCACTTGTCTTCCTTGGTGTCGTAAACTGCGACGTTATCCAGGCCGGTCACAGGTCCGCTGTCAGTGTTGGAAAAATCACCGCCGACATAGAGCTGTGTAGCATTCAGGTACATGGCGAAGACCTCACCATTCAAGCCGCCGCCAGGCTCTTTCACATCGTCGTTTTCGATAATAGCGAGGATGTTGTCGTGATCCTTGGAGGTGAAATTACCACCAACGTAGGTAGTATTACTATCCGTGACTAACACGCTTACACCTGAGGCCCTATCAAAACTTGCGCCAAGTTTATTGATAGGTGAGTTCACAATACTAGTAGCATTGACTACTGCTTGCTCAGGATCGAAGTCGAAGAGACCGTTGAGGCCACCAGTGGAGTTGGTGAGTGTGAATTCAACCCGCTGAGCGACAATTGTAAGGGTGTCGACATCTTGACCTGCAAGTGGGCGGAGAGTGACAGAAGGGGTGAACGAACCCGAGCTCTTCTCAATGTATCCGAAATATATCTGATCGTACTTATCAAAATCGTTTGTTTGATACAAGGTCGATGTAAAATTAGTATCCTTATTATCATCACCTGACATTACTCCGGTAATATTAACGCGGCCTCGAGTAGCGCAGGTGTCATCAGCTTGACAGCCTGGAGTGTAGATGTTGACAGAGTAGTTTCCAGATTCGATGATGTTGGGAAAGAATGTAACAGATGTCTTTTCGGGGTCATAGTCACCGTTGAGCTCAACAGTCAGATACTCGGAGCTGCTCTCTAGCGAGGGAGAAACCTTCCAAGGCCCAGTGTGGGTAGCCGAAGCTGGGTTCTTAACTCCACCACATTTGGGCTCGTTGAAGTCAGTAATGGCATAGGCAAAGATGTCGCTCTGGAACAGCTCGATACTCTCCAGGCCACCTCCACTGCCATACCAATCGGAAATAGCAATGCGAAACTTATTCATGCCGACGCGGTTGACAAATGTGAAATCCTGGTAATCTTCGTCGTCGCGGAGTGGGCACTCGCTGGTACAGGTGACGTTGTTGCCACTCTCAGGATCGACGTAGGTCAAATTCATGATTCCATTGATAGGATACGCAAGGAAGCGAAAGGTCTTGGTGCCACGACCGTCCTGGCGCGTGTTCCGAAGTCTGAGCTTGGTAGGCGCAAACCCAAAAGAAAAATCCGCTTCCCAGTAACCTGGCGTGTCTTCTTGCAATAACCACGGAGTTGAAGAAGAACCGGGGCAAATGATGTCCTTAGGGTCGGTGCCAGAAGATCCATTTTCATCCGTTACATTAGCTGTTGATAGATTGATGACCTGGCTTGAGGAACTGTTGGGTGTACTCGAGTTTCCAAGACCAGTGAAGGTTCCGCCAAAAATTATGTGTCCGTTAGAAGCTTTTGTGATGGCCTTTACAGGGCCATTGAAGCCGGCGAACGGCAAATTTGTCCATCCATCCGTACCGACCCAGGCAATAGCATTCGTAGAGTTGGCGCCCTTGAAATTGCCACCCACATAGACCGTGTCTCGTTCTTGGTCGCAATATAGTGCGTTGACCTCGCCCTCAATTCCATCTAAGGGGGTGATCTCGGTCGTGTTTGGGTTGAAGAGAGCAACTGCCTTTGACTGCGTCCCGTCCAGGCTCGTGAAATTACCGCCAATTACCACTCCTTGCATGTCTCCGTTACTGAGCTGGAACGAGCACATGGCTCTAATCGACGCATCGGTGGATAGTATCGAGGCGAACGCGCCGTTGGGCATTTGTGCCAGAAGCGACTCACTACCGTTAGAGCTGCGAGTGCTCTCTTTTTGTCCCTCATATTCATAAAGTGAAATTCCATCATAATCTCCAACTATGCCGATCCTGCCCAGGTTAGAGAAGTCTAGATTTGGCGACGGCACAGGATTGAATGTTATGGCATGTGTAAGAGATGGCGCCAGAGCTGCTAAAACAGCCAGGCTGGGACCCAGAACGGGACCTAGGCTGTGGCTTTGGCGTGCCGATGGGCTACACCGTTGGAAAGGTAATCGCATAACTATAAATCGTCACCAAATATCAAAATGGTGTGTCTGGCGGCTGAATCCGTATCGTGTCCCTGCTGAGGGAAGTCAAATGACGTGGTCGTTGGAATTGAATTTATTTGTGCATGCATCTCAGGATTAAGTGCGGGCCATATCAAGGGGCGAAGAATCGCGTTTTCAAAACGGTCGAGAGCGGGAGTGATGCGAATCGAAGCGTCCACTGAGAGTTATCGTCTGACTGAAAACCCGAAAATGAGAGAAATTAGGCTCTCTATAGTCGTGGAGTTTGTCCGCGGTCGAGATGAGAGGAGGAAGAGTCGTTGAGTGTATGTTTATCGAGGTGGAGAGTCGCAGTTTGAAAGATTCAAGTTTAGCAACAGGCAATGCTACTGCAGCACGTATGCGGGAAATTGCTAGCGATGGCGATGTCCGTTTTCTCGACGTGCATTGGATTTCGAGGATCTAGCCACTAGCCTAACACGGTTAGTTCGTTCCTTTTACTGTAATGCGGTACCTGAAGCACTTGGCCTGCATGGGTGTCGGGTGGGATGACGGCAAACAACAAATCATCAACCGAAATAACAGCGTCGTAATGGATGGAGTGGTGGGAAACAAAGGTCATGTGAAGATAAATTGCATAGCCAGAGCAATTCAGCATCATATGTTGCACCCAGGAATTGTAGGAAAAGACATACCAAGCAATTTCAAGGTGTACGACTGTGGTACGTATCACAGCCACGGGTAGTAGAGTGCGCCACCGTACTGATTCAGGAACCAATGAACTTGAGAGGAGCGACCCAGAGTTTAATTATCGGCGAGCTTCGTCCTCGTATCAAGTGATCTCGTCACCAGTGATGATCAATTGACTTTGCAGTTCTTCGTTGAACAGTGACTTTCTCGCAAGTCCTGTCAGCTTCGGAAATGTGGGGTGACGGACTCTTTAATTGCGTGTCTCGTGAGTCCTGTACGCGTCCGTGTTCTCCGGTCAGGTATTTGAGCGGCGTGTTGGGAAGAATGAGGAACCAGATATCGTGTCTCCGGGTCGACGACGGCTGGAATGCAGAGTTAGGCCACACAAGAGGGTTGGGAGATGCCGGATTGCTGTAGCTTGGCGAAAGGGCGGGAAGCAAGTCGAGATAAGAAGAGGAGGCGGTATTAATGAGTGCGAATACCGTGGTGTCAGTTGAAGTAAATTATTGAACGGTTATGTTGATTGTCGAGTCGACTGGGCGGTGTATTAGGAATAGCACAGTGGCTGTGCTGGGAAATACAAACAATAGAAAGACGAGGAAGAAGAAGAAGAAGAAGAAGAAGAAGAAACAGTGTTTAACGAGTGACAGTTTGCAAGGCAAGGCAAAGCAATGCAAAGATAAGTATCCCCTCCTCTCACAGAAGCTCTAACTTAATGCTAAGAATTCTCGTGGAGGATGAGGTGAGAATTAGGAGAGAGGGAAGAGTTGATCCCACGTTTAGATTCGCCTTGGCTTCCAGGGGATAAGTGGAGCTTCTGCTTCTCGCGCCGCAAGCCTGCTAGGAAACTACCATGGGCGTATCCGTACATGGGATTCATTTACACCTAGTCCATACTTAACAATGGATCTTGAAAATGTCGCAAGCGCTGATGCTATGCAATACGAGGTATTCTTGCTTCTGCAGGGGGGGGCGGGCTTGCATGAAGAGTTTACCGCTGTGTTATCTACATCATTTGCTAACCTTTGGTCCTCAATTCCTGGGCTCGACTTTTGACCGTTGAAGTATTAACCCTTGTCAAGCTACTAACCTATGGCTGGTAAGATGCTACTACCTACTTAGGAGGTAGCTAGACAATAAAATCTAGCATTAAGAGGCAGTGGGTAGCGTTGTTGCTGCTCCGTTTACTTTTTACCTCTACTCACGCTAAACTCAGGAGGCTGGTAACAAGGCAAGGATTCCTGGATGTGGCTTCTGGCACTATATGTGTGCCTCTCGTCAAGCATTCCAAGTCCTGTGTATTGTGATAACAAGTGAGTGGTGCTCAAGCATGATGGAACTATTTTTAAACGAATGTTCCCTTCATTTTGTCATGCAGCCTCGAAATAATCACTCGTGGGGTTGTGGATGTTGATAATCGATCTAGCTTTATCCACTACCTAAGCAGTGTTATACGAGACATCATAATAGCCCGGGAGAGCAGCGTGCAACCACCTAAGATGATGAGTTGCAGATACATAATCGGAAGCAATGGATACGCTCTGCAACACCGACACAAAGTAATCCACCAGATGAAACCACTCTGGATCACACCCCTTGCGTAATAAGAGACAACTTTGTTTCCTTGCCTCTGGCGCCGGGTAAGTCAATGTCCGCCAACGTGTCAGACAACTATTGACTCAGAACTATTCAGCGTCCCTGATGCGTTCAAGGTGTATTTCAATGCATTGATAAGTAAATACACATTTCCAGGACACTACTCACTGACTACCTGCCCCAGGCCCAATCTAATGTTCTGACAGCATGACGAGCTTATTATATTGCCCCCCCCCCCCAAAAAAAAACAGGCATCTGGTAAATTTGGCATGATATCTCATAACTGATTATCAACCTTGCTTCATTCCTGATAAATTGGATGCTGGGATATGTCTAAAATGCTACACAACCCGAATCAAACCATGGTTTTAGAATCATCATAATTCACACTCGGCATCTGCAAGTGCCGGGTTTTTCTTGGTCAAAGCCAGCCCATTTTGTTTTGTAAGCTCTTGGGCTCTCGAAATCCTTGGACTTGCCAGACCACATCCCCTTCCGTGTCTGCTTCGCCTTCGCCTCAGCCCTTTCGTAGATCTTTTGTCGTCCGCCAAACTCAGCCCCTTGCTTGGCTTCGTAAGTCGTTGCCATGCCGGCCTTTATCATCTCGAGACCCACGTCCTTGCGAAACAGCCACCGCCGCGTATACACAGTCGCGACGATTCGATCGTACTGATCTCGCCTGTAGACATATGCGCGGACGTTGCGTTTGCTGATGTAGTTACGCAGCCAGGCGAGAGCTTCGGCTGAGAACGGTTGCGCTGGCCGTCCGAAGTGGGCACACTCTGGGGCATCAACGCCAGCAATACGAATTGAAATCTACCAAAGCTTTGTCAGTATGGACATAGGGCTACTTGGGTCAGAAACATACGGTTCGGTCCTTCAACTCTTTGCGAGCTTCAGGAACCTTTCTCAACCAGCCCCATCCCAAAAGTCGACCGCCAGGCGTGTGGAAGAGGTGGAAGTTATCACCATCACCGACGCTGGTAACTCGCCCAAAGATGCTTCGGTTACGAAAGAAATTCGGGCGCACATATGCTGATCCGGGTATTCGGCGAACGTAATTTGTGTAAATTTGTAGAGCTGCCATGCCAGCGAGTGGGAACAGAACAACAGGCGCCCATTCTCTAGCTGCATCGACGGGTGCTGATCGAATGCGGTTTATCGAGTCGGTCCATGACACATGCTGCCGTTTCGCCTCTTCTTTGAGTTTCTGCTCTTTCTCCTTGTCGGCGTCCCGCGATCCGAACGGCCATATCATTGTCGTGGCGACCCTAGGGTCGTCTTTGCTGATGATGTATCAAAAAAGGCGGCATGTGTCGGCGCGATCTTGCTCATCATCTGAAGGACCCTTGAAGTTCGACTACCCACCGCTAATTGGGGGTGGTGCCTAAGCCAAGTAACACGTCAATTAGGTGCCACTATGTGGAACTTGGGCAATATCTCTGTACGGACGGAGTAGACAGCTCATATTCTGCCCAGCTTTTTGATCAATTAATTGTTCAAGTTCGTGGAATTCAAATTGTAGTTTTAACAGTACCATTCGCTTAACTACCAACTACCCGCGACTAACCGCCCTATCTATAGGCTCAACAACTAACTGAATTATTGAACAACGTCAGAGCAGACACTACCATGGGTACAGGATTTTAGTTTCCTTGCACCTTGAAAGTTCTGCCACTGGCAGTCTTTCTCTCCTTCTCCTCGTTCTCGGGGCGAGCACGGCGCAGCACTGAGCACTGTTAGTTATCCAAATGCACCGATGTAGGGGATATGATTTGCCTTGGAGGAAGTCAGCAGTTCGCTTTCGCATACGCGAGTGAATATAAGCTTTTGAAGCCTTGATATGGTAATGGAAGTAATCGCGGAAGGTCTGAATGTGAGAGATGACCTCGGTCATGCGCTGAGGAGTTAGGTGCCGAGGGAAGAGGACTAAGGCTCAATTAGTTATCATGTTGGCGGTATTAGCTGGCAAAGCCTACCAAAAGTCACATAACCAATATCTCCAGACCCAGTGTCTTGGACCCCCGGGACACTCTGTAGCTCGAGAGGGGCGTCGTTCCTGAACAAGACCTGGGGGGCATTTTGAATCGCTCTTCTTCGAGCATCGACGAATTCTTGGATGAACACCTTCCCAAATACTCGATCGGTTTCTTCGCGAAAGACGGTGCTAAAGATGACGGTGACGCGGTCATGGCTGGCCTTGACGTAGATTGCCTCCTCCTCTCGGTAGTGAATTGCCTTAACTTCGCCTCCCTCTTGAACGCCCTGAGGAGCTTCTTCGGAAGTAAACTTGGAAGCCTCCTCCTTCAATGCGTAATGCTCCTTGTAAGCTTGCTCGAATGGTGCGGCCATAGCGTTGCGCTTCAGGAGAGCGAATTTGAGTGCCAGCTCATTGCGTTCCTCTGTTCAGTCGTCAGCATTGTCGGCCTTAACTGTGGACAGCATATCGCTGTACCCTTTGATTCCGGGAGGTTCTCCAAATCCACAAGAACAGAGAAGTCGAAGCCCGGCTCAACCGATGTCATGTAGTCGCCATACTCTCGTTGGAGAACTTCCTCAGCTCCATACTTGACAAGGTCGGGGAAACATCGTATTTGGATCGAAAGAAGGATCTGGGTCTTAGACTCGGGTGTCGAGATATGGAACGTAACGCCATCAAAGTCGCTGACCGTCTGGTCAATAGAGGCGGGAGGGGCTCTGACGTACAACCTGTGAGCTCTTGTTTTTGGAAATAATTGGGTATGCATAATCTTACCCTGAGAAACGCTCCGTCAGAACGGACTGAATAAGCACATTTTGGTAGTCTAGCAGAAGCATCTTGTTGGTCGATTTGAATGCTATCTCCTTACTATCGTCGTTATTCGGAGCTTAGGTAGGTGGTATGCTACAGTAGGTGACGCCTGGGTAGGTAGTGGGGCTTACGTGGTGAGCCTCAAGCTCCCAGCAGACACGTGACGAAGAGCTCCCTAGTGGAACCGGTGGATAGCGGACTTATCGATAAGAAAATTTCCCTCTAAGTTACTGTACGTGGGATAGAGGAAAGATTCTAGGATCTTTGGTCAGAGACAAAAACTTAAGAAGGCCAATTCTGGTCGCAACATATCAAAAATGGTCAAGTCGTACTTGTGAGTTAACGAGAAAAGCTTAGCGACTCAATCTAATTCAAATTTCGATAGGAAATACGAGCATGGCAAGTCCTTCGGCGTCGTCGCCTCGCCGACGTCGAACATAGTATGGTCCTCGAAAGATCGAACAGGAACCAGTGCGGGACAGGCGATCGTCGCAGCGAATGAAGAGGTCCTCTGCTGGGATATAAAGAAGGGAGAAGTAACAAGCCGCTGGAGGGATGAAAGATCCACGGTTCCCGTGACTGCCATTGCGCAAAGCAAATCCGACAAGGACGTTTTCGCTGTGGGATACGAGGATGGCAGTATTCGATTATGGGATAGCAAAATTTCCTCCGTGATCCTCAACTTCAATGGTCATAAGTCGGCAATCACAAAACTCGTTTTCGACAAGTCTGGTGTCAGACTTGCCAGCGGCTCCAAAGACACCGATATCATCATCTGGGATCTTGTCGCGGAAGTCGGTCAATTTAAGTTACGAGGACATAAGGATCAGGTGACTGGCCTTCACTTTGTTGAGCCAAAACCTCAGGTTCAGGATGAAGACGATGCGCACGCGATGGTCCTTGATGGTGAAGGAACACATGACGGATTCTTACTGACGACTGGCAAAGATTCCCTCATCAAGTTGTGGGATCTATCGTCAAGGCACTGCATTGAAACACACATATCGCAGACAAACGGCGAGTGCTGGGCTCTTGGGTTGGCCCCAGACTACAGCGGATGTGTCACTGCCGGAAATGACGGCGAGATCAAAGTTTGGTCGTTGGACGCCGACGGCCTTGCATTGAGCGCCCGTCAAGTTGATACACCTGCTGCAGTCCGATACCTTCAGGATCGCGGAACATTACATCGGCAGAGTAAGGACAGGACAACCGAAGTTATCTTCCACCCAAAGAAAGATTACTTTGCAGTTCATGGCTCAGAAAAGGGCGTTGATGTGTGGAGAATACGGCCCGAGGCCGAAATTAAAAAAGCACTGGCTCGTAAGCGAAGAAGACGTCGAGAAAAGGCGAAGGATGGGAAGGTCGTTGAGGAGGAGACCAATGCAGAGGAGCCAATGGATGTTTCAAAGGCAGACATTAGCGACGTCTTTGTTCAATATGTCATTGTGCGAACAGGAGGCAAGGTGCGCTCTGTTGACTGGGCCGTCCCTAGCGGACAAAAGGATCTTCACCTGCTGGTGGGAACCACAAACAACCTGCTCGAGTATTACAGTCTCCCATCTAAGGAGAAGACCGAGAAGTCAAAGAAGGACGACGTCCCTGATTATACGAGAGCGCTATCCGTTGAACTCCCCGGTCACCGAACAGATATTAGGGCGCTATCGCTGAGCTCGGATGACAAGATGCTGGCATCTGCATCGAACGGTAGTTTGAAGATCTGGAACATCAAGACGCAGAATTGCATTCGGACATTTGAGTGCGGCTATGCGCTATGCTGTTCTTTCCTACCAGGAGACAAAGTCGTCGTGGTTGGTACCAAGAGCGGTGAGCTGCAGCTCTTTGATGTGGCCTCGGCTGCACTACTCGATAGTGTCGATGCTCACGAAGGTGCCATCTGGTCTCTCAACGTCCACCCTGATGGCCAGTCCGTCATCTCAGGCAGTGCTGACAAGACAGCCAAGTTCTGGGATTTCAAGATAGTACAGGAGGAAGTGCTCGGTACAAGAAGAACAACACCAAAGCTCAAGCTGCAACAGTCGAGAACACTCAAGGTTTCTGACGATATTTTGAGCCTCAAATTCTCGCCGGATGCCCGACTTATCGCTGTTGCCCTTCTCGACAACACTGTCAAGGTTTTCTTCGTTGACTCCCTAAAACTCTACCTTAATCTTTACGGCCACAAACTTCCTGTTCTTAGCATGGATATCTCATTTGACAGCAAGTTGATCGTAACAAGTTCAGCCGACAAGAACATCAGAATATGGGGTCTTGATTTCGGTGACTGCCACAAAGCTCTCTTCGGGCATCAGGACAGCATCCTCCAGGTAGCCTTCGTACCTCACAACAATGATGGCAACGGGCACCATTTCTTCAGCAGCAGCAAGGACCGCACAATCCGATATTGGGATGGTGATAAATTCGAGCAGATCCAGAGACTGGATGGTCATCATGGTGAGGTGTGGGCTATTGCTGTTGCCCACAGCGGCAACCTCCTGGTTAGTGCTGGTCACGATAAGAGCATTCGAGTCTGGGATGAATCAGAGGAGCAGATTTTCCTCGAGGAAGAGCGCGAGAAGGAGATCGAGGAACTATACGAAAGCACTCTTACGACATCATTGGAGCGAGACCCTGACGCTCAAGATGAGAATAATGAGGTTGCTGCGGCAAGCAAGCAGACCACAGAGACTCTCATGGCTGGTGAGAGGATAGCAGAAGCTCTCGAGATGGGCATGGCCGATCTCAACCTACTCAGAGAGTACGAGGAAGCCAAACTCACAAACCCACATGCTCAGCCTCCCCAACGCAACCCCGTCTTCCTTGCCCTCGGAAACATCACCGCCGAGGCTTATGTCCTCTCTGTTTTACAAAAGATCAAGGCTTCGGCGCTGCACGATGCTCTGCTGGTACTCCCCTTTGCCTCCGTCCCCATCCTCTTCACTTTTCTTAATATTTTCGCGATGCGATCCATGAACATGCCCTTGACATGTCGCATCCTTTTCTTCATGCTTAAAACGCACCATAAGCAGATTGTTGCCAGCCGCACCATGAAGGCTATGCTGGATGGCATCCGTGTGAATCTCCGTGCTTCTCTCAAGCGTCAGAAGGATGAGATGGGAGTCAATATTGCTGCCCTTAAGGTTGTGGGTATGCAGATTCGTGACAAAAGCATCAAGGACTATGTGGATGAAAATTGGGAGGAGGAGAACGATGAGAGGAATGCTAAGAAGAGAACGTTCGTTCACGTCGCTTAATTGGATGAATGATTATATGTACATATGGGCAAAAGTATGGATTTGGTAGTATTATATCCCCGTTATTATTAAAAAATTAAATTGATAACGTCATTTTTCTAGCACCTCTTGCTCCTTACATATCACCTAGATCTTGGTAGTCGATCTATCATGAAGAAACGCGCCATGTAATTGCTTGATGAGAGGTGTGAAGGGGTATGCCAAATACTACTGTTGATTCTTACATGACTAGCGGATTCGATTATGAAGACTGTCCTGGCTTTATTTGCCCCAAACCTTCATGTTATTCCCAAAGGCATTTTCTGCGGGAGGTCGGGAAATTTGTGAATGGCTTGACTGACTGCGATTGAACAGGATAACTTACGGGGCCTACAAACTACGTGTTGAACTTTCTCAAGTCATATATGCGTAAAGTCACGTTCATACGACCAAAGTATTGTAGATAGGGAGAATTCAGCCTACTAGTTAGTCAGATTTATACTTCCTGGTGGTTGTTGTTTATGTAGATATGGTTACAACAAATATATCTATCTTCGGCGTGGAAGTGAAGATTCTAGGTATATTCATGAAAGCGAGGTGATGCTTTGACTGTACAATTGAACTAGACCAGAAATAGTCGAGGACACCTAATGACCGGAAAGCAAACCGATGAAGAAGAAACGATTGAATCATGGTCTCCTCTGATAATATTGCGAAGTCGGCACAGGGTAGATCGGAATTGATGTATTGACTTCGTCCAGAGATACCCCGCGACTCGATTACCGGGACTTGTCTCCGACCGAAGCTTCTCCATCGGGGGAGGAGTTCCGAAACCGCTTGCTTGCTTAAGTCTACAGCTATTTCGCCATTGAGCCAGTGAATGAGTGTTACAACTGATAAAACTCTTCCTGTAACCATCATTCGTAGCCATCATGTTCGCTCTGAGACGTACAATGGCCACTATGGCCCCTCAAGCTACGTCTAGCTTCAAGCAGGCCGGCAAGGTTGTATGCATCGGTCGCAACTTTGCGTATGTTCACCCATGGTTCAACCACTATGACATCAACTGATGGCTATCTCTTAGGGAGCACATTGCTGAGCTGAACAACACCAAACCCAAGCAGCCCTTCTTCTTCCTGAAACCTACGTCTTCCATCGTCCTACCAGGCGAGGGTCCCGTCCTGAGGCCCAAGGGCATTGACATGCACTATGAGGTCGAGTTGGCTCTCGTAATTGGAAAGCTTACCCGGGATCTTCAAGCCTCTGATACCCAGGGAGCTCTTGATGCTATCAAAGGTGCGTCGAGTAGTGGGACTATCACGAATTATGAAAGGCTGACCATCCCTAGCTTACGCTATCGCCATTGACTTCACCGCCCGCAACGCCCAGAATGAGGCCAAGAAGAAGGGTCTCCCATGGGACATCGCCAAAGGTTTCGATACTTTCTTGCCTCTGAGCAACCTCATCCCCAAAACTGCCATTAAGGACCCTCACAATGTTGAGCTCTTCCTGCAACTCAACGGCGAGACCAAGCAACAGGGCTCAACCAACCTCATGATTTACCAGATCCCTCGTATCTTGAGCGACATCTCCAAGGTTATGACTCTTCACCCCGGCGATATTGTTCTTACTGGTACACCTGCCGGCGTTGGTCCTGCCGTGCCGGGTGATGTGGTTCGGGCGGGTGTAAGAATTGACGGAAAGGAGTTGGAGGAGGGTGCCATTGAGATTCCCGTGGAGGAATCGCCTAGCTCATATAGTTTTGCCGAGACTTGAAGCTGAACAAGTTGAAGTGAGTTGTATCCTAGGAAGAACCCTCGACATGAGTGTGTAGAATATCAAGACATAAGATGTATTTTTCTGCAACTACTACTACACCACCACATTTCATACCCATACGCCGCCTCTTTGACATTTTATACAAACTTTTGCTACACTTTTATGGATCACACCAGATTAGGATCCTGAATAGTGCCCGGCTTCGGTGCCGCATCAGCCATAGTACCACACTTGGAACAAGTCCTCTTGTCCTCACTACTCTTAAAGTCTTGAACCGCTGCTTTGATTTGAGTGCCGAGGTCGGTGCAATGGAACGCAGCCTCGTGAACAATCTCACCACAGTCACCGCAGTACCAACGCATACGATCGAGTGAGTCCTTAGGACGACGCTGCTCCAGGACAACTCCAACTGTGTTGGCGAAGCGGACGGGGTTGTGCGGTGTGTTTCCAGGCAGGAGAAACATATCACCTTCACGGATGATAATGTCACGGAATTCCCCCTCATCGACGACTTTGAGCATCATTGCTCCTTTGTATTGGTAGAACCACTCGGGAGTTTGGTTGATGTGGTAGTCAGTGCGGGCATTTGGACCACCAACGATCTGATGACAATTGTTAGCCACGTTCGCAGCATGAAGTATTAGCAAAGCGTGAGTTACCATGACGCTAAAGTCTTCATTGTAGACACAGTAGTTGTTGATAGGGGGCTGTAGCAGATGGGAGTTTTCTTCAAGCCTGTTGTACTCATAATGAATGGGTCGATTCGTGAGCCTGGTCCATATTCTGTGCTTTCAAATTGTATAGAGTTAAAGATATTACTCACCACTTGGGCAGGTTGACTGGTGGTCCCAGCATGATGAGATGGCTCACTCGTATGTCCGCGTATGGAGATAGAGTTAAAAGCAAAGACGAGAAACCAATATATTGGACAGAGGTAGTTGAAGTCAAAGATTGATAAGAGTGAGGGGCGTCAGCTGCGGATAATTTGTTAGTACTAATGGAGGTAAATATACAGTTGCGGATGTTACGGGAGAGGCTGACTTCAACCAATTACTTTTAACGAGACTTTACAATAAGATAGCAAGTACCCAGGATAATAGAGGAGAAGTGCCCTTATATTATATACTGATAATCGTCAATAAATGATGAAATAGCGTGGTAAGGCTCCCCGCAGTTCCGCGGCCGTTGGTTCTTGTTAGTCGCCGGGAAAGGTACAGAGGATAAAGGGACCGTTGGGAGGCCACCTCTGTAATGGTACCTAAGGTAGTGCCTACCTAGGTACCTAGGTAGGGTACCTACCCAAGTACCTTAGTACCTAGCCGAGACACTGTACATTAGTCCTCGCATGTTTTACTGCTTCAAACAAAGTACCTATACCTACAGTCGCGTCATTCCACCACCCATCCACCCAGCATCACTCCCTTGTTATCGCTATCGACCAACCTCTAACCACCATCTGTCCGCCTGATCCTGCGCACGTTTGAGCTGGTTTCACGAGTTCCAGGAGCTCTACATATATCAATACACCAGACCACCTCTCCGAAACTTCGACTTAACTACAGCATATGTACCTACTCATACCTAGCGATCAAACGAACAAACATCACGACAACACGATAAGACGATAATGGATCACGCACACATGGATCACAGCGGCATGAGCCACAGTGGAATGGACCATGGCCACGGAGGAGGCATGAAGGATATGTGCAGCATGAACGTATGGCGCTATCTCGTCCTATCCATATGTACAATTGCTGATCGTGGCAGATGCTGTTCACTTGGGATACCACCAATCTCTGCATCGTCTTCCGCCAATGGCACGTTCGCTCGACAGCCTCCCTCTTCTTCTCTCTCGTCGCTGTAATTTTCCTCGCCGTCGGCTACGAAGCTCTCCGTTCCCTCTCGCGACAGTACGAAGAAGCCCTCGATAATCGCGTTCGAGCCGCACCCAGTAAGCTCCTCCTCTCCACTCCAAGACCGCATAAATACATTTGCTCCCTGAGGAACCCCAAGAACGAAACCAGAATGTTGCTTTGTATCTCCTTGCCTTGTCTGTGTTACTCTGGGGGAAATTGCCCTGCTAAGTCTTCCTGTGAGGTCTTGATGTTCCCGTTACTGAGTCGACTCCCATCCTTGCAGGACAATCCCAAGGACAAGCCGATCAGCGTGCTCACCTCATCAAGGCTGTCTTATATGGCCTGCAGAACTTTTATGCGTTCATGCTCATGTGAGTAGCCGAGCCTACTGTCATGGTTAACAGCTCACAAATCTAATAAAACAAGGCTCATTTTCATGACATACAACGGCTGGGTTATGGTTGCTGTTTCTCTCGGTGCATTCCTTGGATATCTATTCTTTGGAAAGCGAACTTCTGCTACCAAGGACAACGCATGCCATTAGAGGGGCTGAACGTTTATGAAACGGCCATGGCGAACCCAATGGAAGGGACACGCGAAGTCTAAATGATTGCAAATGGAAACCCAAAGCTTGACACTTTTCACCACCTGCCACCACTATCAGTGTTCAGTACTCTTTGCCTCTCTCTAAGCATGCTAGCAATCTCGGAGTTAATGTTCATCGATCTTGTTTCTATTTCTATCATGTACCTTCAAAATCTCTACATCTTTGACGCATCGCCAGGTTCAGTCCGTTTCTCTGGAATTTTCTCCCCCAGGTCCCCCAAGCTATCCGCATGGGCAATGATCTCCTCATCGCCAAAGGTGTCATTATGCTCAAATCCAGGCTCTTGTGCATATGCAATTCTCGCTGCGTCCACCAATATGCGCGCCGTCATCCCCCAAACCTTGAATCTCCCATCTGGTTCCTCTTCTTTCTCTAGCTTATCAACCAAACGACCCTGCTCGCTATCCCGCCGCGGCTTCGAGATGCTTTGGTTGTTGACTGGGACGTAAAAGTTGTGCACCCGCCATGGGTGATCTTTCCAGTGATGCCAGTACCCATCGTACCATTGCCCTTCAGGCAGTGTCTCACCCGGGGCGGGAGGGAGATCCTGCGCCTGGAGGAAATTGTAAAAGGGTGCACTGAAGACGGCAGCGACTTCGCGAGCATCGAGTCTCGGGATCATGGTTTCCTCAACAGTCGGTGCCGGTTCTCCTGCTGTGCGCTGGTCCGCATGGAGAAATGCAACACAGGGTCTCACGACGAGGTGTGTCCGTGCTAAGGAAGGGGGTAGATAGCAGAGATGCTCGATGCGGAAGGGTTTTGGCAGTTTGCTATCATCCATGGGAAGTCCAATCTCCTCCCAAGCTTCTCGGCGGGCGATTTGGACTGCGTAACATAATTAATAAGGAAGAACAGACGGCACCTGAGAACAAACGCCTTACATGGTGTCTCTTCAAGATCATCTGCCTTGCCCCCGGGAAAGGCAGCATGGCCAGAAAAGTTTCTCAGACTTGCAGCGCGCATGGTGATAACCACACGTAAATCGCCGCGACGGTCAGCATACAGTAGTAGTAAGACCGCTGCCCGCCTTCGAACGGGTAGACGATCCCACAGTGGGAACGGAGGGGGCTTGTATGTACGGAAACGAGCAACAGCGGCCTTGCGAGATATGATGTTGGTCAGCAATCGGCAGTATATGTGTGAAGAGTCGCTCAAGAGACGCATTGAAGCAGAAAGATGCGAGATATGCGGATGACAAGCAGAGCACAGGTGAACAACTCGACTCGACTCACAGCGGACATTGCGTTCAAGGGCGACATGGTGAGAGAGTCATAATACAGCGACGCCTCTCCGTGATTGATCAGCTCCTCCCTGGTAGCTTCGCGGATGCCTTTCTGTAGCGCCTCAACCACGTCAGCGTCGGTGATGCTGTGGCTTTCAGTCTGTGTCTCAGTTGAGGTCTCGTTATTGATAGAGGCTCCTGTTTCGTAGATCATGGTGGGTGATCAACGAGGGCCGAAACTCTAATAGCCCAGAGAGGAAAAGCTCAGTCACTGAGCCTGCTTCCTAGGTGACGGCTCACTATAGGAATGTATTCTTTTTTGGTTACACAGTTGTTAGTCTAGAGGTTGAGCCTTTGGGGGGTAAGAGATAAGTAAACTAAAAGTTGCCTCGGTCAGGAAGCCGCTCCGGCTCCGGATCTTGAGGATTTGAATCTGCGGGGGCGGGGCTCTGAAGACAACCAATAAGTCAATGGGTATGGGAAACCAGCCCGAGACAAAGACATATCACGGTTCTCATCAGGATTGATAGGCTAAGTGTACCTAGGTATGGAGGAAAGAAACATGTAGTTTGGTATAACAGCAGCGAAGTAAAGCTATGCCATTTCAACGTGAGCGGCGAGAATAAGAGGGAAACCATCACATACGGAGTACACTTTATTGTTCTTGACAAACAATCGAAGACTAACCCAGCTTGCTCGACAGCTGCATCACACACTCACCAGAACATTTCCACAAGGTTAAATTGAATTATCAAACATAGAATTGTCTATATATGTTGCAGATTAATATTACGCAATTTGGGGCTCTAATTCTGATCACAAGACTAGTTAATCCAATGGAAATAAGATACAAGCTTAGCCTTGGGTTTTATGATCGTCACCTTATATACCTAGACATATTGAGCAATTGTTTCATACAAACTCTTCCGAGTCGTCAAGGCAGAAAAAAGGTAGTATAAGGGAACAACCAAGGTCTGCTGCTGAGTGCCTAACCTGGGCCTTGCAGATCATCTTTCATGTCGATTTCACGTTAGTCTCAGACCTAGTTCATGTCTCATAGAGTAGTTGCATTAATCGAATACCATTTTGGGGGAATCTTGTGTAATACGACACGCCGCGCTCAAATGCAACACCAAGCAAGACAGTAAGTGTCATCCATGTCTTCCTTATAATTATGATTCAGCGTCCAACCTCTTCCTCTGGAATCATCTTGATCTGAGTTCTGAGCTGAGTTCTCCTCCTCTCACCCCTTGCTTGTATCAACCTCGCTCCGTCACGTGCATTTGAAATCAGGTCTTTGACCTGCACTCCTGTTCTTGACAAAGACTTGTGTTCTGGTGGCTTCTCTGGAAATTGTGGTATAGAACGAGGCATGCCCAGTTCCATCGAGTTGCGCTCCTCACTCCTCCGCGCAAAGAAATCCTTGACGGCTTCCCTCATACTACCATCATCTGCATAAAGCTCATCTTCGTCATCGATTTCAAACGTACTGCGGGGCGGAGAAGCAACACTCCCAGTCTCAGATGAATGAGGTATTGAAGGTGAGTATGGCCCCTTTGTAGGATAACTGGCGGCCGTTAGAGATGCTCGGCTAGAGCTCGCGGACAAAGCCGAGTCTTTCCTTCGTGTGAAGAGCGATCTTGCCCCAACACTGAGACGTCGACCGAGCGAGGTGCGGGATCGTGTAAGAGAAGATGCACCGTAAATGGATTGTCGTTTGTCATTGTTGGCCAATCTGGTGGCAATGCGATGATATTCATCCGCTGTTTCGAGGTCACTGAAGTAGTTGTAACATGACCCGGCCTGCCAATTAACATCTTCATCGAAGGGGTCTTCTAGGTTGGGAACTGGTTCTAATGCTGTCATTGTTGATGCTGCACTACTCAGGCGCTTGGTCTTGGCCACATGTAGTGAAACAGATCTTCTTTGGGTTTTGGGGGATTCCGGGGATGTATAACTGTGATTGCTCAGCACGCTATCACAGTCTGGCTCGAGAGGAGGCATGCTGCTGTCAGAAGATCTTGGCTGATAGTCTGCGAGTGGTGTAGGCTCATCATCAAATATGGGTTCGTCCAAAGAGATGCCGTAACCACTCGACGAGTCGTCTCGCATTGATTTAGGTGAAATAGACGGTGAATACTGAGGCCGAGATATAGCAGATGTCCAATCAATACCAGGTCCAACGTCGTGTCCCGTAATCTGTTGAATCTTCTGAGATGATCTTCGTTCACGGAGTGAAGTGGTGCCCGATATACTCATACGCGATGCCCTTTGTTTTGTTAAAGCCTTGGGAACAATCACAGGGGGTTGCTGAGGCAATGCCTTGGGATCATTTCCTGGGCCTAATGTTTGTGGGAAAGCACTGAATCTTGGTGGTGGTTTCGCCGTTGATGAAGTCCTGGAGAGTGTCGTTGGAGGTAAAGGCAAGGGCCTATTGCGATAAAGGTATGCATTTTGAGGTGGCAGTACGAGTTCGATACTGCTCACTGGGCGTGTGCAACTTGTCATCTTGGTTGAATGTCCGCACTTGCTGATAGCCCGGTCTTGTCGTTTGCTGTGTAAGTCGGCCGCGTCAGGATAACGCAGGATCAGGGTCCTGCATGCAGGACGACTTGTTGGCTTGCAACCCTGTGCTGCCAATGGTGGTCCTGCGAACAACAGAAGCTCGTCCCCGATTTAACCTTGAAAGCGCACGGTGCCCTTTGTCTTGGATAAGTACTGCGAACTTCGAGCTGACTCCTCTAAAAGAACTGCCTATCCTTTGAGATCACCTTGAGAGATCGATGCCGTTGAAATGACTGTGTTGTTGAATTCGAAGGAAGCATAAACAAAGCAAGTGTTGATAATGTGAGACAGAGGAAAAGCCTCGTTTTGCGTGGCCTTGAGTCGCCAACTACATCTTAAGACTTTCTCCGGGCAATTGTGAGTTTGAGCCGTCATAGTCCGGCGACGTGATCAAGCCTATCGAATCCCATTTCCCTCCGGAGTCACCTGGGATTTAGCGGGTTGTGGCGGGAGGCTTGAGTCTAGGCTCAGTAAGTTGAGCGACACATATTGGCCAAGGCCGTGAGTAACATTCCAGCAAGCTTTTCCCTTCCAAGTGTCTTGGATTGCGAAGACTGACCGCCCAAGCCTCGCGAAGTGCTCACAAAGGAAAAAGTCGGTCTTTTCATTTTCCTTTTCGGTTAAGTGAACGAAGATCTCAAAGCATCTTCTGCATCTGGATGTGGCGGCCTAAAAAGCACGCACACTGCAAAAAGCCATTATCGTTGGAAGTCGTCTGGCCATGTCTATAAACAAGGCAGGGAAAAGAAATAGAGATAACACTGCAGCGTAGTTGCTAGAAGCCAGAGGGCGCCAGCACATGCGCCAACGAGGCCGGCACCTCCAAGATTCACCACATCAACATTATGTGTTTCCGGAAGCATCGTCAACTTTCACCGAGTTCCAATTCGTCTTCAATTCGTTTGATATAGCTATATTTGTAATTAGGTCGAACCTTGGTCCAGGAGGGGCAAAGCTATCACAAGTAGACGCGGGACGAGCCATCCGGGCCATGATGGGAAGATCGTCAGGCCATAATCATGAATCTGTAAACTTTCCCAGTTACCGGGAATGGCCTCGTGGCAATTCAAGCCTTTGCCGGCCAAACCCTGATTTATTAGGGTATCTGGCCCAACACGAAGCCTCAGTGAGGAATGTTGACTTGGTGAGGAGCATAGAATTAAAGTGAAAGCGTGCAAATCTGGGTCCAGAGGCGTGGTCGAGTATCTTAGCAAAGCCGTAATTGATACAGCCCGCCCCAGTCGACCAGGCTGACCGCCGTTTGGGTTCCCCAAGTAATTTTGTTGATGACGCATTTAATCGTCCTCATTGTCTTTGCCTTGGTAATCTCCAAGTAGGATATCGTCGACTCCAAGGCCTGAAGAGTTGTTTCTCAACCATTCTGTCTCGACACGGAAGAAGATCCATACCCATCGACGGAAAACTTCGAGGAATTCAATCAAAAAGATGCCTCCTTCTAGATCGCTGAACCTATCAAGACGTCCATTGAGCTTCATGGACCATGTACATCTCAACATCAGATCCATGCCGATCACGAGATAGTAGAGGTTAGGATACCTAAAAACAAGACGATCTCGAAGTCCAAAAGGATGAGTGGGTGATTCGCGATCCTGCTTCGGAGCAAAAAGCGTCATGTCCCAATCCTTGGCCACATCCCAATAGAAAGAGTACAGAGAGTTGATGAGTACAGCAACAAGCCAAGCCTTGTGAAGAGCTGCTTTGGAGTCAGGGTCTTCTGTCGACCTTTGCCAAGCACTGGTAATGAGCACGGGGAATGCAGTCGAATATTTGAGAGCGTTGGCCAGGTGCTGGCCACCCCATCCTGTGGACTCTTTGTATGGGGCTCGCCGAACTCGAAAGTACTCGATCAAGCACTGCCGAAATCGTATTAAGCTCGGCACTCCCATGATGAATGGTACGAGTACTGTTCCCCCACAATTGCGATCAGGTCGCTGCGTAGACGAACCTTCTGCCGAGAAGAACATGCATAGAGTAATGAAGAGATCTCCAAAAACCTTGGCGTACGATGTCAACACATCCGCCAACAGAATATCCCCAAACTTGCCGTCCTGCGGCTCAGCAAGCCCGCCCAAGCTCACGCGCCGCAAAGTTGCCAAGAATCTTCTTCTTCCTCCGCTGGGTAGATTCCTCAATGGAACAACGAACATAGCAATCAAAGCAGTGAGATATGTTAACGGCATCCACCCGAAAGCAACGACACGCTCAGGTATGCCCCATGTGCAAACCCAAAAGAGAGATACGGATAATGCGAACAACGCCGAAAGTGCAATCGCGAGGCGGTACGTCGAGCCATGATGCGGAATATGTTGCGGCGATGCTCGACCGGGATATCGAATCAACTGTGGAACGTCGACATTGAAAAGGTAGAGACAATGAAGGTTTAATCCCCATCCCCAGACAGCTGTCGTCAGTTAGAAACAGGCAATGTGATCAGAATAGGGTTCCTGCTCACCCAAAGTTGCAATAAAGCCAACACGGTAAGGCAAAGGAAAAGCCAAGCTGAAGGAGTCAAGCCCCGGGTCAACAGCCGGATCACCGTCCATTGAAGCGAATCGCCATCGAGCGAACGTCACAGGCTTGTTGAAGAATGAGATGCGATCAGGAGTGTGGAAAAATGAGGACCAAGCGACGGCGACAAAAGAATGACTGGAAGGGAAAAGTTCATGAGGTTTTGCGACAGTCCAAGCTGTCCTCAACTTTAGGTGAGTTTAGATTAAACATGAGCGGGTCCACATTCTTTTTTCAGGGGTGTTTTGCGTCTATCCCTGATAAACGTCAGCCTTTTCTTATCAGGCTTGGCAATTTTATCTGTGCCACAACTGCGCGCCACAATTATGCTGCCGCCACATTTACGACACGCACGCGGCTGACATAATTTTCCAACAGAAAACCCCACGCGCAACCGAACTCATCGAGACCCCGCCAACCCTCCCCACCACACCATACCGACCCATGCCCACGTTGCTTTTGAGGTTGTTTGTTTGCGGAAGGATCATCATCTAGCGACGTAAAAAAGTTCTAAACGACACACGGAGGACTGGCAAGCGACAGTTCAGGGTACAGCAGCTTCAAGCAGCTCGACATCCGTCAGCACGAGGGGGGATGAGGCTGTCGAGACCCTCGTCAGCTGCGGAACTTGGCAACCTGAACAGCTAGATCGACAGCGCTAGACTCTGAATTGTAGCCACACTCCTCTTGTCAGGCCGTTGAAACAAGCCCTCTGGCTTCTGCAAGCCCACATATCTTTCTCGACGCTAACAAGCTCCAGTCCAAAGGCCCTAGCCCGGCCACAAGCGCTCCTCACCGTAGATCTAGGGGTTAAATCCGGCTTGATACCATTCGCTAGCCCGAGTTTTTGGAACTGCGAGGAGGTTGCGGAACAGCAACTCCCCTTGCCCCGGCAGACCAGGTCTCCATCGGAGGCATGGTACATACAGCAGCTTGCAGGTACAGTGTAAGCTTGGTCTGCGGAAGTTTGCTCTTGTCACTTCTCCCTTGCCTTCTTCGTCGGCTCACTGGTAGGCTGGTCCTGGCGCAGTACGCTATCGACCGATGGCCCAGCCAAGGAAGGTCTCTATCCGCTGGGGACTTGGGAAGAAAATCCCTTTCAATCATGAAATTATCCGGTTGAGATGGTCCGTAACCAATGAAGAACCTTGTCCCACCTGCCTACATGGGCTACCAGGCTGCGCAGACTGGGAAGAGGGGCATCATATTCGCTGATCTACGAGGGGAGTTTATGCAAATCAGAATCACATTCACATTAATAACATAACTGGCCCTCATCCGAAGCTGTCCATAGTTGGAATGCTCTTGCAAGGCTGAAAAGAAGGACGTGGCATTGGACGATTCGGTTTGTCTGGGTGCACCCCATTAATGACCTATGACCAGACGCCACTGTCACCTCTCCAGTGGGAATGACACAATGGCTTCGGTTTCTTTGTTAACGGACCCTGCAAAATACAGAGACGGACCCAGCTTTTCTTTCTTGTGCTCCTGATGCCTGCCGATGAACCCGACACTCTCCCACTCTCCCACCTCCTAGGAGCAGCAACACCAGGGCGTGAAGTAAGGCGAGGTGTGGCTCAAATGCACCCGACAGATGAGAATCCTGGCGGACGCAATCTTCCTTGAGCTCAGGTCAAAAATTCGGCGGCACAATCGGCTGCCGACTGGAAGCCCCCCCATATAGACCAACCAGTCCGCTGTCTGACACATTGGGGAACCCAACCTGCGGTTCTTCATGATATTCATGGATGCTCCATCATCCAGGTTCCTGGATCTAGAGGACTTCTAGCGGATCCGATCATCATGTATTCTTCACAGTCGCCAAGTTTTACCGCCGAATTTATTAAAGAGGAACCAGGAAAGCCAGTCCCCCAGAAGCCCGTCCGGAGAAGGGGTCTGAATGATCAGATAAAATGGGTGAAGGCGTGGATGTCAAAGTTACCTCAAGGGGATGAGGATTGGGACAACAACAGACCTTCGACACTAGAAGACATCTTGCGGCTGCGTGATCGTTTGACCATCTCTCACGTTGAGTCGCGTCGGGACATGGACTGGCTTACTCTTCTCGAGACCTATGCTGCTGCTTCCAAAGACTTTGAGGGACGAGAAACTCAGCTTCACTGCATGGTAATGGTCGCAGCCTGTCACGTGGCTCATGATCAAGGTCTTACCATAAACGAGGTTATGGATGCCATGGCTAAATGCGTTACTGGAGGCAGTGATACTCTTAGATCCAAGCGATTTGCACTACCCAAGTGTGTACAGATTGGCGATGAACTTGCTAAAGTACTGGGACCACGAGCATATGAGCTCCCTTTGAGAGGTAGGCTGTCTTGAGCTCCTGCTCGATTTATTACATACAAGATTCTTTATTCTCACAGTGTACAAACTAGTAAACTCGTATTTTACTTTTGGCCAGCACTTTACCGTCGAATGCTTCCCGATACTGCGCAGAGAGTCTGCTTTTGCGCATCGTCCAAACAACAAACTACCCTCGGACTTACTCCGAATCCCAAGTCTCGTCTATGAACTCTGTGACGGGAAAGTTAGGTAGGTGACGGTGTCACGCCATTCCTGTGTCGATTTCTGGACTCACAATCGGCAGTCTACAACAAATCGAAAAGGCTCTAGAGCCAGGCGGTGCGAAGGCCAAGGCGAGGTCGAAGTCACAGACGAAGTCGAAGGCGAGGTCGACGGGCAGCCCAGACAGCACCTGGAGTGTCGTTTCGAGCGCGGATACGGAACATGATATGATACATATCATGAAATAGGGCTTGTCGTTTGTCGGAAAGTCTATAGGGGTTCCAGGTGGAGAGGGATGTAGAGGAACCTTATGTGTCCTCCTTGAGCTTTGAGCCCCGTTTCCCGGAGATGAAGAGCAGATGTTGGTTCCCACGTCTCCTTCTGCAAAGACCGTTTGTCTCTGGAAACGAGCTCAATATCGTATTTTGTGTTTCCAAGGGCCACGACAATTGCAGTGTACCATTTTAGTAATGCCGAAGTGTTGCCCTTTTCGAGACGAAAAGCCTGGGGGCTGATCTCAGGCATTTTGAGATCTTTAATGACCATTCCGAACCCTCTAGCCCACGATTTGAGATCCTCTTCCTGCAAAGCATTAACATGTGATGAAACCAGGGGTTTAAGTTACTCCGTGAACAAGAATAACGGAAGGGCAAATATTACCAGATCTTGTAACAAAGCCTCACACAGTAGTCCACATGACTTTGGTAAACCATAAGTCAGTAACCCTTCTTTCTTCTCAACGGGAAAGAGAGTCAAGACTTCTGTCGTTGCGTCTTGTTGTAGAGCCTGCACACGAGGGCTCAGAGGCATCAGCCTATACAAAGGAGTTGTCATGCTTGGGTACTTTCATTGCATAAGTTGTGTGCCGCCAAGGAGAGTTAGAAGACAGCCGGGACCTACAGAAAAAGGCACAGGTAGCCTGGACCACCTTAACAATTACTGCATCCGTACACGACACGTTAGGCAGCTACCTTGGGAAATAAACCGGGGTGCCTCAGGCTTCACGGCAGATCAGATCGTCCGCCGGGGATTCAGGATGGATGCCGTGGTGATCCCCTATCCGATGACAACCTGGCTATAGGGGCGTCGGGAAAAGAGAGAACTCGTATCGTGGATTTCTCTCACCCAAGTATGTACTTTCATGCTTCTTGGCAGACAAGGAACTCTCAATGGCCGCAATGCTTGTTCTGCGAGACAATTACTGGCCTTTGCTATATCCACGCCAGGCTTGCCGAGAGAGAAGAAGAGCCCCAGCCCAACCGTTGAAGGACGGATCTTTTCTTCCACCAGCACGCGATGGCTGCATCATTTCCGCTATTCAGGTAAATGAGATAAAACTAGTGACGCAGAGTTTTCTTGGTTGAGTCTGAAATGCATGTTTTAAAAGGGTGCAAGCTTGGATTTAGGATGCAGACAAGTGCAATGAGAAGCTAGTCAATGAGGCGTGAGCAAATACCCTCCTCGTCAGGCTCTTGCAACCTTTCTGGAATATCGTTACGGCCCAGATCTACGATGCCTGACGATCATCTTGGTCAGGTTCTAGAAGACAGCGTTTTGTGTATCTAGCCTTGCCTCATTCGTCTTTAGCTCTTCAACCTCGCTGTCGTCAAGTTTCATAGAACATGGCCGTTCAGTTCCCTTCAGTTGAGACGAGTCTTTGATCTAGGCAGCTTGGACTCACGAAAAATCAGACTCGCAAGCTTATCCAAGTCCGTTGATGAGCTTGTAACTTTGCTAAGTAGATAAGCATGCAGGCATGTCAACATTGTCCACTTTTTCGTCAAGCGTGTTTGTGTTTGTGTTTGTGTTAGCTTTCGGCTCTAATGTGATCGCCCGGAAATGAGGTATTGGCCCACTCACTCCTTCTTTGGACGGATGTGATGCCAGCCTCAGATCTACCTTAAGCCTTGGATTGGTAGGGCTCTCGGTATTTGCTGGCGCCTTCTTTTGGGTGCTGGTCCCTGACTCGCGAGCTTCCACATTTCCGTGTCTCCGCCTTGGCTAAGCACTGGACCAGATAACGGGTTTATCCACGACGATGGACTAAAAATTACCAGAAATGGAGGTAAGACTGACTGAAATTGACGATTGGTTGGGGTGTGTCTCGCCGTGGAGTAGTAGTTGGGGCTGGAAATATCGACCTAGGGTGTGATGCGCCCAACAACTTGGAAGGTTGCCAAAAGAATCAAGATCGACTAAAAGCTGTGGAATTCGGATCCCGATGACGTATATTATAGTGAATATACAAAATGAGGAAATATCTGAGTGGCTCACAGACAAGCCAAGGGAGCAGAAATATCAGATCAGGTTATCATGGCAAAGCAAACTGACACTTGGGGATACTCCGTATATACATGGGTATTGCCTCTCTTCACATGCCCGTATAGACCAATCAACTCGGCTTGCTCGCCTTCAGATATACCGAGGTCCAAAAAGATTACGGCCCAAAGGGACCTTGTCCTGGAGGAACTCCATCCCTTGAGGTTGATAGTACGTAAACAAACACCAAAGAGCCTAGGATGATCTTACCGTTTCTGTCGGCTCTAAACGCAAGCTACAAAGTTCCACATTGTCTCTGCAAACCCCGCAACCGATCTACGAGCTAACAGGCTTCCCACGCTTCCATATTATTTCCACATTGTGCCAAGCGCGGCGGAAGTTGCCAGGCCACGCAGAGAGGCCCAGGCCCCAGGGCTGAAATCGATGACATTGATTGACAGGCTCTGGCGCCGTGTCTGTCATCCATCGGCTATCGACTGGCCCAGTTTTCAGGGGTCTCCTCTCTTTGTCTGTGCGTTCCGAGCGCACCAGAAAAGTTTGAAATGAATCTAATATTACTCTATTCGATCGCTTGGACCTTCATCAGACTTTTACGTATACGACTGGTTACTGCTTTATGCACGCATGCACTGATGAATTATCATGATTTAGGGTTGGGGATTTACCTAAAAGGGGCGGGCCGTGCCTGTAAGAAGCGCCGTTGTGCAGATTAAACCCGTCGTATTCACTGCGTTAATGAGGCGCAATCGAAATGCTTGGCACTTTTGACAGCCAGTGGTAACCGGTCATGCTCCGGATTATGTCCGGAGGTAGGCATAACATGCTCTATTATTAGACTGCATTCATGGAATGAATAAGGCCGAAACCCCCCTAAGGTATAATGCAACGACCTCATTCTCGTACCGTCTCTATGCCAAAAAAGGGGCCGATAGATAACAGAATTGTATGTAAAACGCAAGTGACTTTTGATATATAACACGTCAGATACCAAGTGTAAGCTGTTGCTACCCAAGTACAGCCACCAGGGCACCGATCATATCACTTGATAGTGCGTGCCAAGCCAAAGGATTGGTTCGTTCTGCTTATCCGCAATCCTCTGAGATGATTGATGTCGGGAAAAAAGGTATGGGGGTGGCTCATCACATACCGCTTCGAAATCCAGCTATTGACTATAGCATCATTGATGTCTTGCTGCTGCTACCTACCTTACGCATACCTAAATGTGTTCCTTTTCCTCCCATACCAGGCACTGAAGAGCATTTCTGATGCGTATCAGTCATAAGATGCTGTCCTTGGCATCAGAAGTGATGTACTAAACAGTCTAGACTGTATCCTGGCAGGACGAACTCCCGGTCGAGACGTTGCCAATTTCTAATTATAGATCATCTCGCCTAGGTAGCGACTACTACTTAATACGGCCAGCGACATGAAAACTCGGGTTACACCAACTGGTTTCTGACCAAGCCCTTCATAACGGCGCAGGAGAACCAGGAAAATTTGTGTGGTAGAGTTGCATACTGAGTGAGTGCAACAGACTGGATGAGGGCACTGGTTGCGCCTCTCCCCTTTCTGGTATCCTACCTTATAACTTATCTAAGGTATGTTATGGGTTAACGCCAAGATACCAACAATGACTTTTCCGTATATCCGTGATGGTTCTCTACCTTATGTAGAACGATAATGGATGGGACGGTATTGGAATTACCGGTAATTACACTAGCTCCACGTCCTACATCGCCTGTACGAGTATACATAAGAACACATGTCAACTCTGGTTGGATCGTCCCAGAATTTCCAATAGAGGACGAATGCGTGTTCATTGCTGCTGTAGCTTGTGATTCGGCCTTTGATCGTGAGACAGTGACATGTGGCTGTCACGAAATATCACCTCGACTACCTACTAACCTACCTACTAAGGCAGACGCTGAAAGAGTCACACTCACCATGGACGTCGCTTACATTGCTCCACCATTTACAGCATCTGGCAGTTGTCCTTACAGTCAACCTCTACAGGGCCTTGTATAACTGGGAAATCGCCTTGGAAAGGTCAACCATAAACGCGTTACAGACAATAGAAAGAACACCCATAAGGTTTCTCCCCTAAACGAACGCGTCGACCTCTCATGATTGTATGCTTCATCTCCTTCATCTTTGGGGTTTCACCAAACACCCTGCATGTTTAGCTGCAACACTACACTACGCCGCCACCTCGCCTGGTGTTGGCTCATCCAGCGGTTGGCGAAATGTTCTCATGGACACCATTGCCCTCTCAAAAGGCGACCTTCGCACCCACTCAGTCTCCGAAGCCAAAACGCGTATACGACAAGGTTCTCTCTCGGCAAATTCTACTCACTTCGCATGATGCTCTAGACCAGTCATAAACAAGGATAGACGTGGGCCACCTGCTATGGGAGTGCAAATGGAAAATGAGAAACTCTTATGCACTTTCTTTACAATAGAGAAATCAGGCAGCCAGTCATGTTTACTGCAAAATCACAGATATATACATACCTAGGTAGGTAGTAGTCACAAACCTGATACCACGGAATACCTTAAGGTTATGGTTAACAAATAACCTGGTATTGGGGTACAGTAGTATAACATAACCCTATCAGAGTTTGTTTGATAGAGAGGCATCTCTATCCCTCGATTTCCTCCTTTGACCTCGAAATGCCAAGTGGAGGTATCAAAACAACAGATAAAAACCAAAAGTCGAAGATTGTTTTACAAAAGTCATACGCGATATTCACAATTCTTAACGATTTTCCAACGACTTCTTAGTTTCAGCTCGTCTTGAAAAGACACGTTAACAGGGTCCATACACTAGGGCCTGGACGGGCATACTTATCTCAGCACAGTATACCTAGGGAGTTAGTAGCTTAGTACTTAGAATTGGAGGCGATGATGTCTACAGCTGGGGACTCTTGGACATCCGAATTTGGGGGGAAAATATGGGAAATACAACTGGACTACTGATTAAGCTCTGGCAATATGCCGATCATCCATAGCCCTCTTGGTAGGTATGTTAGCATGCAATACACCCAAGCAATCTTTTTTTTTTTTCAATGCAGTTCAATCCATCAATTCCCGCGAATCTTGTGTGTCGCGTCCTGCTTTGTCCTCTAAATCAAGTGCCTACCAACTACTTAGTGCTTACATCGGATCGCCCCCAAACTTTCCGTCTTCACCAAAAGAGAACCCGCCATCGTCACGCCTCGAGCTGAACAGGAAGCCTCAGCCACACTCCGACACCTGCTTCCAGACCTGGACTCACACTCTCGCCAAACATTCGACTCTACAACAAAGACCCAGTCCCCAAGACACGATCTCCGCCATTCTCGATTTCCCTTAGATACAGTCGCGACTCATCGACTTGATATGCTCGACGGCTTCCCACCGTAGAGCGACAAAGCGTCATGGACGCGTCGGTAACCGACGTACGTCGCTCCAGTATCGAGAAGATGCCCATTTCTCCAACTCCGCCTGTTGACAGACTCCCCGACGAGATCATTGAACAGTGAGTAATCACAGGGGTTTCCGCAACTTTACATCAAACTTGTCCTTGGCCGTATCGAACGACTGGTGTCATCGGCAAGCGCCGTCCTCTCCTTTTATCATGTGCTAACGTTTGTCATTCCGTGTTAGGATTCTTCGACAAACTGACCCCAACGGCTTTGCGTCTCTTGTGCTCCTGAACCGCAAATGGAGAGGTGTTTCTCAACGAGCTCATCTTTATCGCCATCAGCTATCGAGATGTCCTTCATATTCGGCGAGCCATCCCACACCACCACAATCGGACGATGACAATCTCCCCGAGTTGCGACGGCTTTTTGCTCGTGAAGTAAAGCGAAACCTCTTCCAGGCATATCTACGACCAAGGGAAGCGACGTTCAAGCTTATTTCGACCTCAATCAGCTCTTCATCATGTCCCGGTGGCGAGGGTATGCAATACAGTGCCTCCCCAAAGGGGCACCATCTTCTAGCATACAATTCGGGCAGGATTTATGTGATCGACTTGAAAGGTTTGAACCTGGAAGTCAAGAGGGAGTTTAAGATTCTTCGTCGGCCTGTCGCCGCTTGTATCAACGATAAAGGCACCCTCTTGGCAGTCTTGTCTACTGAGATGCAGGTCGACTTGTACGACTTGCAACAAAGCCCACCCCGCCGCTCACGGTCTATAATTCTTGACAACACTCCACGAACGATCGCTTTGTCCCCATGTGGTTCTGTTCTAGCTGCTGCTTATGAAGGTGGCATCGAGGTATCGTCTTTAAGGCCTGATGCGCTGGCCACTGATCGAAGAGCTGTGAAATGTGATGCTGTCGACGCTTTATCTTTCTCATTTGATGGGACTCAAATTCTCGGTACTACTATTCATTCGGCGCCACCTAGCACCGTCATAATTACAGCTCCATACTATGACCCAGGCCCTCATATGTCTGAAGATAACCTAAGCCCCCTATGGACGACGTCGATCCTGTTCCCAAACACCAGTCGTGACTGCAGTCATGCCGTTCTGCTTCAGGATGGAAGCGAAGAGGAGGCAAGCTGGACTTTCACCTATGACAGGAGTTTCGAGACCTTCCGAGCTGTTCGAATTGATGACCTTCGGAATGGCACAACTTACTTTACTGGACCCGTACCAAGTGTATCTCCACAAACCAGTCTCATTCCCTCCACACTCCCTTCTACAACATATCGGGGTGAACTAGTGTCGGCTGGTTTTCAAGGGAGGGAGGTATGGATATATGGCATACCTGAGGACTTGGATGCTGTCCCTGACAATGTGTCATCGTCAAACGATGGGTCGGCATCTGGTCTAGGGCGACAAAATAGTGATAGGAGTGGTACATCGCGACGGGCATCTACGCGAATCAATAACCCAGAAAGTGTCAGAGTGCCTAAATGGCAGATTTTGTGCGACCAACTAAGGAACACCTTTGTTTCTGGCTTCAGGGTTGCTGAGCACGGGGAAGTTAAAACAGTGAAATGGGTTGCAGGGCATGGTAGCTCATCTATTCAGGAGCGCCTGGTAATTGCCGCAAGGGGGGTCGGAGCACCGCGGTTAGTGACAGAGGAGGAAGATATGGATTTTGTCGATGGTGGTCGAGTCACGCTCTTGGACTTTGACTATGGCATTTCCAACGGAACCAAGTCAGAGATCGTCATTGAGGTCGGCACTGATAACCCAGAGGTGCTGGAGGAAGAGCAACGCGATCTGGCAACCGAAGTCGCCATTGTGCGGCGGCGTACTGTTGCTCAGAGGCGAGGTGGCCGTGGCGGCTCATCATTGCTTCGGGCTGCTACGTCAGCTTCTCGACCTCGTGCAGCTCCTGATGCTGCAGCTATACCGGCGGTCCCACGAATGCCGCTTAACGAGGACCACAGTAATGATGATGATGACCCTTTGCTTCCTCGGAGGATTGGTCAGCTTCCATCCCAGCCAGCAAATCGTCGAGCAGTTGTCGAACCTGTGAGCCCCAGTGAAGATGGAGATGCTCCTTCGATCGAAGAAATGGAGGCTTTAGATGCCCCTTACTCGCATGCTAGCCCACGTTCCCAGACCACGCTGCGTCGTGCTGCGACCGCTGCCGCCGTCGACAGATCCCTTCATCCCCGAACTGCGGATGGACGACGTATTGAGTATCGACGTGCTGATGGCCGAAGAGAGCATCCACATGAGAGTGATGCTGACAATTGGGTACCTCCTCCTCCACCATATCAAAAGGAGGACCCAGGCCCCGATTTGCCGGCCTTTATGCGTGGTCCTTCTGTTGCTCCCATAGGACTTGGCGGTGCATCTGTTCCAGCTCCAGCTCCAGTGTCAGCACTGCCAGATCATGCTATGTCCGCCTCTAGTCGTCCTGGGTCTGAGGATTACCGAGTACCCGGCACCGACTCCAAAGGCGAGCAGCCCGGAAACAATTCATCACAGCAAGCCTCTGGCCAACATCCTCTGCGAGGATATACCACCAGAGATCAACTGCAGGCTGGCGATGCAACACAAAACAGTGTGAGCCCTGTACCCCAGACGGATGAGGATGCTGATCTATACGACGTGACTCCCCCCCGCTCTCCACGACAGGAAGCGCCTCAACATACAGGCAGAACTTCTGAAACCAGGGCACGACAAACATCAATATCATCTGCTGTGTCAGCTCTTACATCTAGGGCCGTGGCAGTTCCTATCAACTCCTGTGAGGGGCAGTCACCTTCACCAGTGCAGGCAGATATCCCAGCTTACGTCCATTCTGGCCCAGGTGGTCGAATACCAGCGGTAAGTGTGGAGAGGCCATCGACCGTTTCTACGGCCCAGGTCGGGTCAGACCCAGCGCCTAGAGTGAGGCGGCTCTCGAATGCTCAAACTTGGCCTCGAGTTGCAGGCCATGAGGCTGAGCAAAATGTTGCGTCGGCTGAAGGGTATCCATTCCCAATGTCCCCACCTGCCGACCAACAGGCCGCGGATGAATCGATTTCGGGCCTCCCCCCTCTGCCGAGTTCGAGTCAGCTTGCGAGTCTTAGCAAAAGAGTCAGCCAGGGTAACCCAAGACGGCTTTCTGGAGGGTTCCAGGTCCCAAGAAGGCCTGTTGGGAGTTTCGACCGTAGTTCGTACGTGTCAAGCTCCCTGCCCAATTCATTAGTGGCAGGGCCATCCAATCTCAGTCGCCCAGAACCCGATCAACCTCTTATAATTAGCACTCCTAAGGGTGTATCGGGTGCTTTCGACTCTCCAAGCCGGCAAGTATCTGGGCGAAGGAATGAGACTCCTCTATTGGCCCCGATCCCTCGGCACCCACGGCCGGTACCTGGCTCGAATCAGAGGCCGACTGTTGAGCGACTTGAAACCATCTACAGTATTGCCTCGAGTCACGGAGGCAACCCGCCCACCACCGTTCCACTGCCCAACCAGCAGGTGCCGGCATGGCTGCATGCTCCTCCAGTGCCGGTCACTAGAACATCGCCAACTGTTAATCGCCGGCCAAGTCGTGCTGAACGAAGCGCAGCCAAAAACATCAAGGATGCCAAAAAGCGTGGTTGGTCAGCCAAACCTAAAAAGAAGAAGAAGGCTGCAGATGCTGCAAGCAGTGCAGGTTGGACAGACATATCGACCGGCTCTGGAGAGAGGGAAAAGGAGAAAGAGAAGGATAAGAAGTGTATCGTCATGTGAGACATCAACTTGCACAAATTGACAATATTGAGTAAACACTGGAGGTAATACCCAGGCTGGCGCCACATAAGAAGTTTATGGACATGATGGACTGGGCGCACATACCCAATCACTACGCTTTTTGTTTTGTGCGATTCGTTTCCTTTGGCATCAGCCTCGCGGGCTGCATCTTGTTCACTCGCTAGGTTCCCTTTCTTCTATCAACGGGTTGGCATAGCGTGTTTTTTTATTGTCATGGGAGCGCCGGAGTCAGCAAAAACGGCTAACAGAAAGTGAGTGCTTCTTGACGGTCATGGGTTATTTAGTTGTCGTTGTTATATACCAAACATATACCAGTTTTGATACTGCACTGAAGCAACTTGCTATGACTGATTTCTTTGATCCATTCCTTTTGCTTGACTTGTTTTGAGACGAGACGATCGAATATTCGCATATCATTTCTTAAATAATCTATCTATAACTCTTATCAAACATAAAACATTGCAATATTAAAGCATAACAAGATTTGGGTCTTGCTGAATTAGCCCAGGGTATAAACGACAGCTACTCCAGTATTTATATCCACAACGCCCAAAATCAGTTCTAGTGAGAGGATGCCACCCTGCACTGCAGGTGGTGGTGAAGGGATGTTGCATTAGAGAGAGACGTGAATGGTGTGACTCGAAAGGAAATGGTAAAAGCCAGTGAGGTCTAAATTCTGGGAGTGGTTCCGGGGACGTAGGGCTTCCCTCGCCGCACAGCGCCAAGATCAGCCTCGTCCATCAGGTCGGTGAATGTTGTCGCTCTCGTCAGGGGGCGGGGTTTCACGATGGTGCTGGGGTCCGCGAAAACATTGATATTCTCGCTACTCGGCTCACGCTGAAGCTCAGGGGTACTTGGTCGGCGACTACAGTACGACGAGCCCTTCATAGCGCGGATCGGGGGCAGCCGAACGTTTCCATGTCGAAGAGACTCTTCATTGTCGAAGGGACTGGGTTGGGCATTGGGTGAGGGATTGGGTGAGTCGAAGGGATTCGGAATAGAGATACGAATCCGCGGAGGCGGGGCGTTGAGGCGCGTGCCAGCACTGGAGAGCTGGCGCGCAGGCACAATGCTTGAGCGTTGGGTTGAAGGGGTCTTGAGGATGAAGTCGGCGCGGTAAGAGTTGGGCTGGCTGATGGGCTCGGAGATGATATTTCCGAACGAGGCATCGCTCGTGGATCGACGGCCGTACCCGTATATATGACTACCCTTCTCTGAACCTTGCGCATCACGTTTGTTCTGGCGACGGACGTAGAGGAAGATTACAACGGCGGTTATCAGAAGAATGATACTGCCGCCGACGACGCCGCCGACGATGGAGGTAGTAGCAGGCCCCGAGTTGCCGGACTTGGAGTCTTCGTCCTTGTCTGAGCTATTATCTGAGCCAACTGCTGCTGTGGGCTCAGCGCTCGTGGAGGGTGCAGCGCTGATGGAGATGGTCTCGATAGCCCCCGTAGCAGTAGTTATGGCACTGGGAATCGGCGTAGACGTCTCGTTGGGAAGCTCAGCGCCTTCTGGGACATTGGTCTGATCCTTGTCGATCACACACTGCTCGTCTTCACACGAGTATCCAAAAGGACAGCACTTCTGTCCACATTTTTCAAGATCGAGGTTGAATACTATGGTCTTGACAGGGGCGTTGGGGAACTCTCTCTGGTCCTGGCCGCGGATATCGCAGGTGATGGGTTGAATGACGTTACATGTCTGGCCGCTGGGACAGCATACTGCTGTGGTCTTGCCAGCGAGAAGTCTGCAGGAGTTGCCCTTGGGGCAGCAAAAGTTGGCAATGTCGCTGTTGCATGATGTCTGATCCGCATCGCATGTGTCTTGGCGGGCGAAGATACTGTTCGCGGGGAGAGCGGAGGATGCTGAAGCGTAGAGGGCTGTGATAAACAGGACCCTCAGGGGTGTTGGGAGTCTTCCCAAAAGCATATTTGGCGTGTATTATGCGTGTAGTTGTTGGTTGTGGTCTTTAGTGTCGGTTACTAAGCGTTGGTTTTGTTGGTTCGTTGTTGAAGGAATGTCTTCGGGTGAATGTGATATTGTATATGCAAGGAGTCAAGAGAAGATGATATGCAGAAGAGTTGGCAAGTCAGACACAGCCAGCGCGTATGACAAAGAGGTAAGGAATGAGTCAACTGAACAAGTGATTATATGGCTTGTTTTTGTTTGTTCGATAGAACAGCCAAGGTGAAGAAACGGAACAGTAAATACAGGACGCAGAATAAGAGAGGGAGAAAAAAGAGGGAAGACAAGGGTACTAGACAAAGACGGAGAATAGAACCATGAGGTCACTGTCTTCTTTCCATCATGGGCATGGATGGACATGGTCTTCCTCTGCCTTGCCGCCTTGTCCGTTGAGAGTCATCTCGACCCATTCGTGGACGATATTTCAGGCTCGACTGTCGCATCAGAGACCATTGGGCGGTTGATCAGAGATGCTGAGAGCCAGTCGCTGAGAGGGTCTAGGGCCTATCGCTTGACACGCCAGTGGACACTACGTAGTAGGTCTAGAACTGCCAGACATGGGAGGATAATAGAAACTGGTTTTGTTTGGCGATAATGTCGCCATGGTTGAGAGTTGAGACAGACGAAAATGCAGTGGTTGGCTGAGAGTCTCAGACGACATTAAGCGCGCGGCGATGCATGTCGCGGATTGGTTCCCGTTGAGCAGAGCCCAGTAAAAGTTTGGCTGTGGGAGGCTCTGTCTCAGGCGCTGAAGACTCATGGCCAAGCCCTAAGGCTGGGCGCGTAGTTTTCTAACTTGGACCCAGTCTGTGATGGGATCCAATGAGACGAGTAGCTCCATGAGAGAGGTCACTGTTTCAAGGCCAGTTCTGGGCACAGAGTGAGTGCAAGAAAGAGAAAAAAAAGAAAAAAGTGTTGTGTTATTTAAGCTTTAACATGCTGTTTCTTGTCGTTATGGGCTGCCTCTCTTTCGGTCTTGTCAGTGAAGATGGTAAGGTACTTAGGTAGGTACTTATGTACTCTCTACTTGGTTGTTCAGTGACGATAGGGATCCTGTCACTGGAATGGAACAAAGCACGGATATATTGGTCTCCAGTGCGTTCTCTGGTTCTTTGTCCCCGCTGTAACATGACTACCTAACTGAACCCTTACACCCATTATCGTGATACAAACCACCAAAAGCCTCTATCCTATAGTTAGACCATTACTGTAATATTCTTCGTCTATATCCGTACTGCATGCCATTTACCCGATCATCCCCTCTCTGACCCCCTTGTATTCGCCAAAGTCACCCCCTGGACTCTCGCACACAGAAATGCATCTCACAAAATCTAGGCTTCGGCAAGAGGCAAAAAGTCCACGTCTTCTCCGCTGCGGTCGTCAGTACAGAAAAGAATGCCCAGGATGCCCTACCTAACTTACCTTACACTACACTACAGGGGGTGTGTAAGTCATTAGATCCAGTAACTCTACGCACTGTCCAGAAGACCTGAAGACCGGGGGCATAGGTTGTCTTACCTTTCCTGTAGCTGTTGAAGAATACGTGTTTGCCTCTCAGTTTCCATACTGTAAATCAAATGCACTGCGATGCTATGCGATGCGCTGATGTGCTGGTCCCTTTCTGTATCCCTCGTTGTATATGCACTGCGACTCGTACGGAGTGGCGGCTTATGATGTTGCATGCATTGGACATTCTCATTCAGAGTGAGGCTTTAAGAGAGATGGTCTATAGGATAAAGTAGATATGGAAAAGGTTCCCAGATACCTATAAATACTATGAATTGTCCTCGTACTGCATTTGCATACTAGGTAGCATTGCATGCGGCTTCCTTTCCATACATCCGCAACAGGCATAAGGCCTCATTTGTCCAGCACGTGTGCCACAGTATAAACATTCTCAGACCACTGGAAAACTCCCTGTATCTAGATGCCTGATTACTAACCTACCTACCTACCTACTGTAGCAGCACATATCTGCATACCACCCCCACGGAGAACCTACCTCTCCCCGGCTTTCATGGTGTGATGATGCTGACCTCTGCCGGGGATAATTAAGCACACAAGTAAAAAGAACCCATCATATGCGGAATAATATGCTAGCAGGTGAAGTAATCAGACCGAGGTATTAATGCCCATCCCAGTTGTGCCTCTCGGAGTTGGGATCCCTTTTCAGAGGCTTGCAGTCAGCACTGGAGAAAAGTCCCCGAATTATGTGGCGTGAGTTACATGATCAGACAGATACTGTCATCTCACCTTCCGTGATCGTTACTGTGAGGGAATAAACAAAGTGCGTGGTAATGTCACAGTGTTGGGAGCCAATTGCAACAATAAAGTGCTTTGTTCATTGTCTGCCTTGTCTCAGCAAGGTCATCATGTCCTATCTGTATACCGCTTCCTTTCTGGGAGCTAGCCCATAACCAGCTTCCCAGAGCCTCTCTTTTCATATCGTCATCCTTCACGGCGCCTTTACCCCAGATCCTTCATTGCGCCGTTTCCCCCAATACCATTGCCCGCTTGGTATCATAGTAAAGCAATAAACAATAGCGAGTGGTCCCGAGTCTCGCGTTACTCGGCCGTTTCCATCCAGTAAACTGACATTTAGAACGGCATCGTGGTGCCGCCCCATTTGTTCCTGCATATGGCCATGGCCATCTATCTTCTGCCAAACGTCCTATGCATGCATGTCCCTAACGCCTCGTCCCCGTAACAAAATATGTCGAGTGTGGTGCATCCAAGTGTCGCTCTTCGTGCTCCCACAGTCATCTCAAAACGCCTTGCGGCTTCCTCTAGTAACCCATCCCAGTAGGTATCATTGTATATGAAGTGAAACGAAGAAAAGGAAAATATAACTCTGCCCTTTCGGGACAGAGAGTAAGTGAATAACATACCCTCGTGTAGGACTTGGAAGTCTCACTTCCAAGCCTGGTCCTCGACGGCTGGCAAATGCCTGCTTCGCCTGATGAGGTGGTCCTGGCCGCTCTCATGTTACTGAAAAGAAGGAAGGTCAGAGCAGAACTTGATGGTCTCACCCAGCACGGTCCTGCGACCCTTCAAAGGCCAGCCAAGAAGGTTTGCAAAGAGCAGTGCTCAGATCAACAAAAAGTCCCATCCCTTCGATTGCATGACATCCCGCCAGTGGATGTGTAGCTGGGCCGCCTCAGACGTCGTGGACCCGGGTGTGCTCACACCCGAGAGGCTGTCATTCTGAACCCACACCTCATGCAGGAGGGTGGCTACACGTCCCATGGTGCCAAACCTAGCCGAGTCGCCCAGCTGAGCCAGGCGATCCTCGAAGAATGCACGGAATGAGCTACCAGGAACGCTGATGGAGCCGCCAATGAGATAGACCCAAGCCAGGTTGCGGTCAAACCCATTGGGGCCCGAGGGAATGTGCTGAAGCACCGTAGTCAGCTTCTCAACCAAGCCCATGGGTGATGGCTGTCTAGGGTTGAATCCAGGAACCAGACTGCAGAGGAAGATGCGAGCAGCAATGCGGAAAGCCATGGTCATGTTCTTAGAAAGCTGCTTAGGTGAAAGACTGCCATTGGCATTGAAAGGCATCTTGGGGCCTGCATCGCCCATCTCGGTCAAGCTGATCTGTTCTCCAAGAGCAGAGACATGCTGGCAGAGTGTGAAGTCATCCATGCCATCCTTCTTGAGAGACTCGAGACAGGCGATCTCGGAAATGAGATACATGACCCGGTCATCACATCCCATCAGCTCGCGCAGGCCGAGGCTAGGGTTGAGCTGAGAAAGATGCTTCTCACGGTAAGTGTGAGCAAATGTTGGTGAGCGACCCTTCATGGTGGCACCGAGAATGTCAATCCATGACGAGAGAGACATGTTGAAGGGGGTTTGCATTGAAGCCCGAGTAGGGTCAGAGACGATGCCGGGAAGGTCAAGCTTCTGCACCAAGCTGATGGCGGCCTGGAAATGCTGATGCCAAGGAATATCGAGAAGCCCATCGTCGTAGCGGCCAACGACAGACTGGAAGAAGATGAGGCCAAGAGTCGCCTCGAGAATTTGCTGGTGATTCTCGTCCTTCTTGAGAGCCTCGCAAAGAGCCCAGATGGTAGCATAGCGATGGCGCATGATGTCGTTGTCAATGTCCTCAGTAGAGGTAGAGCCATTGGTATGTGATTTGAGGTGTTGAGCAGCAACACTCAGACAGCAGTGAAGGTAGGCACTGTTTGACTGAAGAGCAGGGAGTATCAGGTCTGAGCTGACTGAGCAATGTTGGTTGGACTCGAGGATGGGAAAGATGGTTGGCAGAACGAATTGGATGAAGTGGTCCAGCAGGCGCTGGTCATTTTCATCCAACTCAATCTTGACTTGCCTCGACTCTGTGGAAGGGCCATGTGAAAAGTCGAAGAAGTTGCAGTTGAGGGTCTCCTCTGAAAGGGATTCCTTGCGCTCTTGGAAGACCTGCTCGGCCCACTCGCCGTCGAGAGGACCGTTGGGTAGAACAGTACCTGCTGGGGGAGGAGTGTGGTAAGTGCTGAAGGTGGAGATGTGTGATTCGCGAACTGTGGGCACATCGTTCACAAACATCTGTCGCTCTGTCTTGACATCGATCTCGTAAGGCGAGTAGCTACCAAACATGAACTCGGGGTGCATTGGCGCACCGAATCCATACTCGTTCCCACTCGGGGGGCTGTTGAAGTTGAACGCAGCCGGGAATTGAGAGTCTATGGAGGCTGATCTTGTGCGGTCAAGGGGATCAGTGAAGGTGGCTGATGTGGGAAGAGAGTGCGTGAGGCCAGGAGGAGAGCTTGTGACAGAGTTCTGGATGTTGTGTGATGACTTCTCAGAGAGCTTCTTGCGCTTGATGATCATCTTGATGTCCTCCTTGTGTTTCCTTCTCATATCGTTGTTGCCCCACCACATGGGTCGCTTGTACTCGCATTGCAAGCCGAGGTGCTTGCAGGCTGTGCACATGGGAGTTCCCTCGTCGCATTTCTTGCGTCGCAAACGGCAAGTATAGCAGCCTGCGAGATTCATGTTAGCTCACCATACTTCAGTAAGATGGTATAAGCGAGCGTACCTGTTCTTGAACGACGATGCATCTGCGTCTTTGTCTTTGGCTTGCCATTGCTGGCTTTGGAGGCCGGTTTGGCCTTTGAAGACTGTGATACAGTCATGTTGACGGTGCTTCCAGGTGCTCGCGACACGCCTTTGCGATGGTCGGGGGGCAGCGTAGACATTTGTAGGCTGCGATGCTTGGTCCTTAGAGTATTGGCGTGGTAGAGGACCAGGAGGGGTGTGTGATCGACAAGGGGGGAGTGGTACTGTGTAATCAGGGACCAGACGCACACTGTACTCTAAACCCAGGCCTAGTCGAGTGTGGAGTCGATCAGAGCGGGACGGGATGGAGAAATTGTCTCTGCTGGTCTTTTGCTTTAAACTGGGCTGAGGATCCAGAAGCGAAAGCCAAGAGGTTGGGCGTTGGGAAACGTGACCGGGGGG
>NW_023502196.1:0-52848 GCF_013396075.1 Fusarium subglutinans
GTTGTCAAGTCCGTTTCAACAAGTCGAAAATTAAATTAGTGTTATTGTATCGGTCAGGATCAATATGGATCACTGAGCGAATTGTTTGATTTTGTGTGTAGTCGTGTAAGTGGCAGCCAGGCCAACGTATCAGACTACAACGTATCGTCCGTTATTCCGTTTCGTTTCGAATCGAAATGTCCTTTTGGGAAATTGGGTAGTAATGATTGACTGGTTCGAAGCAAGTCCGGCTTGCTTGTAACTGGATATTGTAAAGATTGATGCGGGTAATAGAAGGGCTTGAGGAGGGCGGTAAGAGAGGAAAGGGAATCAAGAGAACCTTGGGCGACACTTGGAATCTCTGAACATAACGAAGAAGAAAGAGGGCAAAATTCTTGGGCGGCTGCTGGAGGGCTAAATCCTTATATTTTGGCCGCTTCTCTCGTGGCCCTTCGCACCTCGATTCGATGATGGCTTCCCATCGTCTTGTTTCTATTTTTGCATCATGCATGACGAGCATGCCACGGCACCAGAGGCAGCGACTGCGCTTAGAGAAGCCAATGGGGAGAGTCGGTCAAAAGATGGTCTCTCTGTGTACATCGGAACTCCACTCTAGGAATAGATATGCACAGAGACAATAAGGCAAGCAGGGGTTCAGTCGTCTAAAGGGGAAAGTCGCGCATGGTGCGCCCATCTGGTCATCTATGGTCATAGCTAGCAGCCACTCTGCTCGCATGAAGAGCTCATCAACGGGGGGTTGGAGCCCGTTCGGATCTAGCTCCTCGCGGGAGGATATGCGAGGCGGGCGAGCTTGGACTTTGACTTTTGGCTTCTGATTTGAGGCCCTCCACTTGTTGTTTAGTACTCGAGGTTCAACGCTATCCATCCAAATGCCTGAGAAGGCTGAGATGTGGTTCGTGGTATTTATCTTCACCCAGGAGAAGAAACGTCCAGAGTTCAGGTATGAGCTCAACTTTCACGCAGAAGATCTATTTGGTGATCAGTATGGGTTGCTTCTTCAGTATCTATTCTCATCCCAAGAAGCAGTAACACCCACCATCACCATAATGCTGATACGGATAGAGAAGCTCCCCGGGCTCTTGCGTCTGCGTCTGCATATGCGCGAGTATGTACACTGGAAGAGGGGAAACGCCAAAAGGTCGCACAAGGATTCCGACCGCTAGCTCGCCTCCTCTATCAAGGTCTCATAGCAGGGTCGTTCCATGCTCAACAGGCAGAGACTGTACTGTGCTGGTCTGAAAACTCTATTCGGTCTCATCTAAGATGGATTCATTAAACGATAGCATCTAGTGCAGCCATAGTCATTTGTGCAATTCACGATTTGCGAGTCATATTTCACGCTTCACGTCTTGGAACTCGGCCGAAGTGGACGATCGGGCCAGAAACCTGTTCGGCTCTAGGACACAACGGAGATAGGCTGGTGGTAGGAGAGAAGCCCTGGCCAAGTACCTAGACGACTTTTAACGAATAGAATAGTCAAAGAGGCGGTCAACCTTCAGATTGGCCAAGCGGCGAGAGACCTTGTGCGAACAGTCCTGCAGGTGGCTGCCCGCAGCCGGGTCGAGAAGCCAGAAGCCCCATGGATGGCCGCCAAAAACACCAAGTCTCCAGTTCTAAAGAATACCGGCATGGTTGGGTGCTACGGGACAAGTGCACGTCTTGACCAGGGGTGGAAGACGGTGACGTCTAACAGCGCGGGGGTTGTTGAGAAATCGCATAGCTAGAGGTCACGGGGGTCTAAAGGGCCTTGTGAGCGATAAAAGAGCGAGTCAAGATGGGGGTTATGGGTTCAGAGAGAGCATTGACATGTCTCTCTCTTGTTTAGCCCAGGTAACCTCGAGTGTTGATGCGAGACACAACATATGATTGCTGCAACTACGCGGCAACAACTCAGCTTAGCTGAGCTGGATGAACTGGATACGTGAAGAATGGCGCTCAACACAGCGCAGGTGGCGCTATGCTATACACGGCTTTCAATGTGTGCTGTAGCAGTCCGACATGTGCCCGACCACTGCTCCGGTGGACATGACCTGGCATTGCCATGCCTTCCAGTGGCTGATCAGTGAAAAGCTCTGCTCTGCTGGCGCCAAAGCTGGGTCAGGTCGCATTCTGCAGTGACTGGGAAGGAAAAAGATCGGTCTGGTGAGCAGGCCTGTCGTTGTGAAAACGAGCGTTTCTGGTCCGTGATTCGACAGCCGAGGGTGACACACGTGCATTAGCGCATTATGGGACGGGACCAACCGATGAGGAGCTTCTGCCGCGGAGCAGGGGCAGGTGCTTGGGCTAGTCCGAAAGTGTATCAGCGTGATTGATAGCCTACCCCGGCCTCAGATCTGGATTGGCCCCGAGCCGCAGGTGGCGTAACAGGGGAGCTCTGGCGCTGTAACCAATGAGAAGCAGAAGACGATGATCTCTGCCGCTATGCTCTTGCATCTATTCAGGGGCCCCTGGCTAGCTCGAGACCCTTAACCTTGCACCAATACACCTCGAGGTGATCAACAAAACACCGAGCCGAGCGGGGAAACTCAAGCTGGTCCTGGTGAGTTCATGATGTGATAAGCGGACCATGACGGGCAATAACGGGCGGCCTAAAATGGGTCATTTTATATGCTCTTTGACCGTTGGCTGATCATGAAAGAAGTTGCTGAGACGCAACGAATGTCACTGCTCGATTCTGTTGTGGCAACACAAGATCAACCTTATCTTGATAGCGTGCTTATGTTTGCGGAGGAGGCTGTACTGTACCTGTCTGCAGTGCCGATGAAGAAACAGAACCCAACAGTCAGATCACTAAAATCCCATCCAACAATATTGTAGTACATACCCAGCTACTAACCTAGGTACTAAGCTACTACAGTAAGTGCACAAGGTCATCTCATCTGTAAATCTACCAACCATATCGAAGCTCCTCTACACCATCAGTATGTAGATATGGCCATGCAAGACCAGACCAGACCAGCCCATTTCAAGGTTGAGCTCGGATTATCCTTTGAACCTAGCAAGGTACATTAGCCTATCTTGATGGTTACTGAATCTGGAAATGTCATCTTACCATCCTTTGCTCCGGCTATCCTATCTTATCTCTCACTTACACACACACACACACATTCTCTCTCTGTGTTTCTGTCTATCTCATTTTAAACCCTTCAACAACAATAGTCCATATTAAGTCAATAATAATATCCATTGTGTGAAAAGGCCCGATCCATCTGGCAAAGCTTAGCTCTTCAAACCCTGGCCTAACGTTTAATATCTCATCACACTCTTTGGGCATTTCGTGAACAAATCCAGCACACTATCACCTGTCAAGCCCATGAATTCCACTCCCGCTATGGTGTAGTCAAGTCATGGGTAGATAGCTCCACCGCCAATGCGAGTCATTGCCCAAATGCCTCCGCTCGTCACAATTAAACACTACCGGCCGCCTCCGATTGTTGGTCGTCTTCTCGTCTGTTCATCCCGTACGATCCCTGATCCCTGTAGCTTTGCTCACGAGCAAACCGTTTCTGGTCTTCTCGTTGACACCATCGGGACAGGGCTCCGTCTAAGCCGGAGATTTTGGCCCTCCTTTCACCTCGGAATCTGGGCTAAATCCCATGCCTTGGCGCTTAAGCTTGTTTGGACCAGCAGTTGCAACACGGCAAGAGCGCTAACATATCCCATCACACCTCATCACATCCCAATGCTCAGTTGCACGTCTATTTTTAATTTAACCCGCATTCCCTGGTTCATTCCAGCATAATTAGGCCATCATCAAGGTCGTAGAGTATGCGGCCAAAAAGACTATTGATCTGGGCTAATTATGGAACAATTGCTCTTGACTAAACTTTCTCTCCTGTGTCAATGCGCTTCCGTCTTGTCTGCAACTCTGTTCAGCTCTCTTGACATCCTTGCTCACGTTGACATGGAGAGTTTATGTGTTCTACTGAGCTTACCCTAATGCTTCTTGTTGATCCCTTCTCTACGCTGAGCACTGACTTTTCTTGAGCTACTCCGAAGGCCGACGGTTCCGCAAACTTAGCACCTACGTAGCAGTAGTGTGATCTATCACGATGTCTTGGTAAATGAATATTTTGATCTGCGCTCGAGGTAGTATTCGTAAATTCAATGCAACTGATTTTGATTGTGGGCTTACGTACTGGAATATTGTTGACCCTCTGTAGCCATCGAAATTACCCTCTCCTTGGAGACACAGTATGGCAACATCGCAGCCTGGGCACCCTGTCAACCTAGGCCACAACTTATGGCCGACCTCGAATCTCACAGTTGATAGTTCAATAGCTCGAATGATTCATAATCTCGATGAGACCAGACCAGACCAGACTTTAGTCCGCCATCGACGGTCAAAGGTTGTAGCATGCGTTTTACCGTTTTAGACGGTCTAGCCCCGTGTGGCTGAAGAAGGTTTCTCATCTCTCATCTTATCAGCGAAATTGAGTTTGGTACCTCGAGTTGAATTGTGTTGGCCGCGTATCCCGACTCACACACCACCACCACGTTCGTTTGTGGACCTTTCCGTAGCCGTTGAAGGGTCCGCGGGGAGCTTCTTGGCCCTCGCGGGCCGGTCCAAACTCAAGCGGGAAGTTAATCGCATCCATATCTACGGAGTAGAGTCCTCAGAATCATGCTTTATACTGTGCTGTATTACCTCGTCTTCAAGGCCACGCAGGGAAATTCCTGCGAACGGGCGCCAGACAGGAAAAAACATGTTATGACAATGACATGATAGCCCGGAGCAAGTCGAAGCTGAAGCTAGCATCGTAGATCGAGGCTCCAGCTGACCAGGGCCCTTGCTCCTGTCAAGGAAGCTGAGCCATTTCAATGCTCACAAAAGCCTCCATCAACAACAGTCAAGGATCATCAGATAAGCCTGTTAAACTAGCACAGTAAGGCTGCGGTACAGCACAGTGGAGTGTCTAAGTGTGCGCCGACTTGACTTTGTCTTGCTTTGTCTTGCTTTGCTTTGCTCTGCTTTGCTCACACTCACATCATCACTTTGTCCCTTGCTTTCCCCGCCCAAACCCATGAAAATCTTCTGGTCCCAATGGAGAACCTGGTAAGTCCGAAGTGATTCGGCTTCTCGAACTGAACGTTCATTCGAAGCTCCAGAAGCTCAACTACAATGCGACCGTACTTTCAGCACCCACAGAACTCGAGGAGGTCGCATTAGTTTTGCATCATGTGAGATTCTGCAGAAGTGAGCTTTGAATCACCTATTGGTTAACAGATGACATTCCAGATGTGTGTTGAAACCGTTGATGGAGAGGGAAACAGAAGTGGAGAGTGGGAGCCGCTTCGGAGAGCTGTACAGTGTAAGGATTGGCTAAGACAAGGATTAGAAGGGCGCATGCATTGACACTTCCAATGGCACTGTGATGTGATGCCGGGGGGTTGCATCACAAAATGAGAAACGAGAGCTCAGATGTGACATTCTGACTGCCGTCCTATACTGGGTCGAATTCTTGTTGGAGTCCTCTGCAGACAATAATGACGGGACACTACGGCTTGGCTCCTGGGAGTTGCCAATCCGTCGTTGGCTTTAGATGCGGAGATATTCAAGCTTGTCCCCAAGCAAATCTGGTGACATGAGTGAGTCAATATTCGATCCCCTGCAATCGGACCTTGTCGTTCAGTTCCTCAACAAGCAGCCACCCGTTATGTGCTGCCAACCAGCACTTTTGTTCACGGGTGTTCTGTGGTCCATGGACTTCCAGCCTTCTTGTCGGCCGCTCCTCGAGTCTGATGGGTCATCCAACTCGACCTGAAGTCTTGGCAAGACCAAACTTCAGAATGAGACACCACGATGGCTGTGTGAGACATTGGCGTGGTGTTGATCAGCCCGCACAATTATGTCGATGTTCCGAATTCCACAACAGCTATCGTCACCACCGGTATGTGTTCTATGGCGTACGGGACAGTCGGTGAGAATCCCCGAAGTCAAGTCTTGCCGTAAAAGACCTGGTCTATATCCTCATGCAAGGCATCTTGACTTGAAGACCAAGGCTGGACGGGAGACGGGCATAGCCCGCACTGGCGTGATGAAGCCTCAAGGATTTGAAGCCACTTTGGCTTTATCCACGCCGCTTCTTGCTTGCTTATTTTTTGTCACATTCGGACATGCTTATCCCAGACCTCGATCAAGCTACATTGCTACCGTAGTTATGATTGCCACATCCTACTGTAAAACTGTCGAAAGAATAACAACAGTTCGAGTTGGGTTGGGTATTTCCTTACCGTACGTAACCAGGGTTATAGCAGGGGTTGGGTGACAGAAGCAGACAGGGCATCCCGACCAAGAAGCTAGAGTGTTAAACCGTCGCAGGATTGCGATTGACCGATGTGAAGCCAATGGTTAACTCCAGATGAAGTTATGAGAGCTTATTGGGTCGCAGGAGATATTTACTATCAAGGGCTTCGCATCCCACGGCAACATTCCAATGGCATGATGGCTTTGTATTCATTTGCGAAGCGGAGCAATTCGAGACACTGGGTGTTTACAAAATATCAGCATTGAACGGAGTCCACTGCAGGACGAAGAACTATTGTTAGTACCTAGGAAAAGTAATACGTATATGCTGTGCCTCTGTAGGTGGAAGCTATCACTAGCCGAGAGTATTGATATTTATAACAAGCACTTCGTGGTGGAGTTACCCTACACTTCAATATACATACCAAGGCGACACAGATACAGTCTGGGGTTGCACTGTGTATACATGACAGACCTAAGCCCCACGGCAGGATACTCAGGTAGGTAGTGCAGAGTTTATGATGCCGTCACTGTATATCGTTATTTTGGAAGGTATCACCAGAATCTCATGCAGCAAAGTGGCTGTCATGCTGTGCTACACTGAGTATCGTAATCTTGGACCCCACAACATCAGATCTCCCAGCATCTCTGTTATGGTAAGGTAGTGCTGTGAATCAACTTCGCGTCACATTGCATCTCAGCCCAGGCACAGACAGACATACGTTTTGCATATTCTGGGTATCATTTGGTCATCAAATTATCGACAATCACCGTGGCGACACTTCCATTGCAGAAAATCATGGTCGGAGCTTCACCTTCAGCCAACCACGCCCCAAAGCCACTCACCCTCGGCTTGCTGAGCCGTTTGGCATCTCCTCAATTCCTCACAAGGATATGGCACCATTTGTACAGATATTCCCGATTCAGCTAATGATTTGGGGCTCCTTGATTGACAAGGCCAAGAACAGAGCTGAGAGAACTACAGCAAAACTATACCACTTCCAGTGTGATCGAGAGTGCCTAAATGCTGAATCCTAGCATATTGTACATGCACTCCATCACCCCACCTCTTAGTCTCGCATTTTGGCGAAGCTCGAACTTCTTGACAAGGAATAGAGGATTTCATCTGTCAATTGTCACCGCTCCCACCGAGGAATAGTTGTGACAGACTGCGATTCGTACATGAGGCGGATTCATTTGTTCATGTGAGCGAGTTTGGCCGCGACCTTTGAGTCACACGATGAGCAACAGATATGAAAATCTTTGACCGCAAGTATGAGCAATGCTCGTATAACCATTCATGAGGCGAAATTCCAGTCTGGAGCCAGCAAAATATAGTCGGATTGTGGATGAGGCGAAAAATGGCCGGTCAAGAGCCAACCAAATCATGCCGCCTTGATCCGCCTGACTTCTATCGCATTGAAATCAAAGCGGATAGGAATGCTGGATTGGAGCAAACAAACTGAGAGAAAAACGGTCCGTCCCACTAGACTGCCCCTTCAAGTCTTTTCACTTGATTCGTGGAAAAGGCCATGAATGAGCACTATGGTTGGCTATTGAGTGATATGGCTAAGATTAGCGTGTATTCTCATTCGAAGCTCACAGTGAACGCACTGCCTGAAGAGGAAATCGAGGTCGAAGGAGGTGGTGGGCCAAGAAAGAATCCGACAGGGACTCTGTACAGGGATTCCTGTAGCCTCTGATAGAGGGCCTCAGAGCAGTTCCGTCTTGTGTAGAGTTGGAGTTGGAGTTGGTGGGGGTTAGAACCTTGACGATCCAGGGACCCTTTGAAGGCCTCCCAAGACCGGCAGGAGCGCACTACTGAGCACCAACAATTGCAGTAATAGAAAGAAACCATTGTGAGGTGAACATACGATCTGTCTACTGGCCTGGGCCGTGTCGGCGCTTCTCCCGAGGCTTGAACCAAGCTCGGAAGAATAGCTACCCGATTCTTTTCGGGTGAAGGATCGCAACGGCAACCAATTACAGGATTATCATTTGAGGATGGAGTTTGTTAGCAGGGGGCAGCCCACAGGAATCGTGACCGAGGCTGGGTTTTGGGGCTCAAGTTCCAATACTCCATCTCAATCGCTATGTTGAACAAGCTCGAAATCAGGCTGGAGAATACCTCAAGCTAATGTGATATGTGTGAGTCAAAAACATAGAGTTTCAGATGTAACGGTTTCCGGTCCCACAACCACAGAACCGGTGTGGTAAAAAAATTGGGCGCCGCCCTGGAAGCATCCAGGCTCCGGGATAGAGTACAAGACTCTTGACCGTTGAAAAGTTTGTTCCTGGATGGAATGAGGCGCGAGGAAAGAGTAAACTTTCCCAGCTCGGAAACATATTCGTTGTTACCATTGCAAGGGCTCACAAGCTTGCATACTCACACACATTCACATCCGCATTCAAATCTGCTCTGCGACCCAAGTCACATGGCTAGCTTCATGTCCAGGAACACAAGAGTGTTACGTTTCACAACAGCATGCAGGGGAATAATACGTTGAACAAGAGATCAAATGATGCTCAGAAGGTCCACGTCGTTGATGACAGCAATGCCAACAACTCATACCTTGACATATGGCAATGTCGACGATGAAAGACACACGTGCATGAGGCGAGGAACCCATACAGTGCACCATTGGAGAATAAAGAATACCGATACACGCCGACCGTTTATTTCTCGTTTTTCAGGATTTCGCGTGCAGTGATGGGGCTCGTCTCCCGCTCCTATGCCGAAGCTGCCTGGTCCGTGATGACCCTGGCACTACCGTGTAGGTACATGAAAGTACAGTACGAAGAACAGACTCAGCAGAGTACGGATACGCAGAGGCGTTGAGAGGCATACGAACATGGTAAGATCAATTTGCAACTGAGAAATGTGATGGCACAAGAAAACAGACCGATCATGTTTATGCTGAGGGTTGCCATGGGCATCCATCATCATCACTATCACCATCTATTGAGTTGGGTTTGGCCTGTTCTGCTGCTGATGGATGAGATTATAATCCGTATCGGGAACGATGTAAGTAAGAATTCAGGTGTTGCGGGGTGATACGGTCCCAACCTCACTTCAACTCTGTCACTCGTCTCATCCTGAACTAAGGTGAGAAACTCAAGCTCCCGGCGCTTAAACGCTCGTTAGGGCCGCTATAATTGTCCAAAGGTGTGGCACTAACGGATCTCCAGCTGTGGATAACAAGATTGGGTGTGCTCAACCAAGTTAAGCCTAACGCCTCAAGGGCCAGGGTCGCAACGTGCGCCAGCTCAAGCCAATCGACAAGCACAGACAGCTCGAGGCATGGCGCCCCACGCTCTTCTGCTTAACCAGGACCAGGATGCTTCTCTTCTTCCATCGTCATTAAGCGTCCCGGCAGAGACACTGTTTCTCTTTCGAATATCTAGCCCCCCGGGCCCCCAGTCACCCTCTGATTCGTGATCAGAGCACAGAAACGTGACTGGACGTGCATTTTTGCACGCGAGACGCAGCCACTCTGCCCGGACTCAAGGCCCAATTGATACCACCAGCTTGACGCCGTGCACGCTCTAATGCTCGACTGGCTTTGTCTGGTACTCTATCTAAATCAACCGTCAATCCATGTGTCCGCTTGTCACTTTAACTTCAGTATCTACTATCATGGCCTTCGGATCATACACGAGTGCAATACCCTCGATCAATGTTTGATCTACATGTTGGTTGATAGGACGGATCTTAATCTGGCTGTTGGTGATAACATGCTGCTGGCTTTCCGTTTTCTGCGTCCCGTGCCGGTGTGATGAAGCCGCAGCACCCTGTTCTTCACCCTAGGATCTTTGCTCCCACCCTCCTCTTTCTCCTCCCGTCTCTTTCTCATCCCCCGAACAAGCCAGGGTACAAGGGTCTAGGGTCGAGGAACTGACTGGGCTACAGTACCCCAAGGGCCTAGAGACATGGCCACGCATTCTGCATTTAGCACCTCGCCCAAGTCTATTCTTGTCTCCATCCACTCCGTGACCGCTCATATTCATGCCTCTGCTGGTTCCCTCAGTCTCTGGTGTCGAGCTATAGTGCATACATAACGTCCCGTAACCGCCCGCTCACTCCCCTGGTCCCCTTCCCCCAAGTTTTGCGACCTGTGTATTATCTCTCCGACACCACAAGATTTATGTTTCCCTTATCTGTTTCTCTTTGTTTTGAGGCGTCTCTTTGATCGTGCTTAGGCACTGAGTTCTAAAGAAGCAACCGCCGGCGACGGCCGTATCAAGCATTAGCCAGCTGATACAGACAACCTCACCAACAGTATTTGGTGCCTGGTAGCATCAACTACTTGATATCTGCTGATATAACTCCAAAATGGTAAGCATGAGTACTCGGTCAGTGAGCGTTATGGGGATCACTAACACTGACCCATAGGAGTACACATCTTTCCGAGGCGGAGACCGCCTGACATACTCACAAATGCGACAGCAACCCCTACCTCGCGACACTTTCTTCAGCCTCAAGAATGATTCTCAACTACTAGATCGACCAATTTCAGTGGCAACCGAGTTTGTGGACACGGACTGGGAAGAAGAGGATGAAATAATTAGCGATGAGGAGGACAATTCGCCTCGTATAAGTCTGCAGTCGGTATGTGTCCCACAGGGAAAATCGATTGACCTCGACAAGAACTAACAGACATATTTAGGCTGGACAACCTAGTTTCACAACAGTTTCTTCCTACGATGAGGTTCCGACGCCAAGATCGAGCAGAAGCCAAGAAGTTCCGCTTGATTATTCCCCGAAGCAGGTTGAAGGCCCTCGAGGTCCTCACCTTTTTCGGAACTCGACTGACCAATACTCTGCCACCGAAGAGGACATCATTTTGACATTATCACCCATCACTCCCAAGGGACCTCGGAACATTACGGACTTTCTCATGACATCCCAACCACCACCGACCCGAGCCAGTCCTTTCCAGTACACTGATGCGGAACTGGACACGACAACTCTGGCATCATGGTCCACTGAGATGGTTGCGCAGGCTATGCTCAATGCTGGCGTTGAGCTGTCCGTGGCAGACCGATTTATGGAGAATGATATCAGCGGTGCAATTCTGATAACGCTCAAGTTTGAAGATCTCAAGGAGCTTAACATTCAATCGTTTGGTATTAGGACTAAAGTCTGGCATCAAATCCAAGCTCTCAGAGACAGTAGACCTGCGTCACCTCGCCCGGAGACACCAATTGAAGATGTTCCGAGCAAGGAAGTTGTCAGAGAAGCGCGAAGAGGGGAAGAAGGTGGCCTCAAGCGTCGCCAGAACAGCAAGCGACGTCATCGTGCAAGGACAAATGGAGACGACATTACTCCCATGGAGTCAGTGTCTATCATCGGTATTGAACAAGTTATCCCAAAGCCCCATCACTGTTCCAAGGGGGAGAACTGCTCCAAGTTTAGAAAGCAACAGCAGCTTATCAGGGCATTCAAGAAAGAATATCCACATGTGGATATTAATGCCACGGGTACCGTCATGGTTGGAGATGCTGGCAACCCAGAGACGGCCAAGGCGTTGGACCCTAACAAGGTCCGTCCCGTGTCGGACGCTGTACCTTCTGTTGTCGCCTCTTCGGATGTCATGGGTCCTGGCATGCCTCCTCTACAGTACCTTTACGAAGCATCTCTCCGCGGCGTTCAGTCAAGAGATCCTCTAGATAATGTCCGACAATTCCTTAGCTTCCAGCACCAACAGCAAGGAGACTGCAGCGCCGAGGTACCTCCCACACCTCCATTTGATGGTATGCCTACCGCACAGGCCCAGCTTCCTCACCAAGGTCTGCGCCGACTCCCTAAACTGTCCATTCCTGGAAAACCTCAGCTTCCCCCATCCCGTCTTGGTGCTTCTTCAGTGCCTCCCCCTCAAAAGAAGCCCACGCAGTCATTTTCCCAGCATCAACAGCAATTGCAACAACAACAGCAGTCCGCTTTTGTCCCTTACCAGATGGAGAAGACCAGCCCTAGATCTCCTGATTTGGAGATGACACCCAGAAATAGCTTCCGCCATGGTACGCCATTCTCGGAGCTTGATGTTCCCATTACAGCTGTACCCATTGGCCCAGTAGCTCGAGATTTCTCTCAATCTGTACCCCCTGACATGAACTACCGAACATCTCCAACTAGCAATGTCTCCCCTCCTCGCTGCCAGTCTCGCACTTCAGCCCGACGTCCCTCTTTCCCTGTGATGCCCGCTCTGGAGGAACACAAGCCTGTTCTCGTTAGCCGTCCTTCCCAGGGCTCCTCCTCACCCCAGTCCCCACGAGGTTCGCGATCTCAGCAGCCTCTTCAGCCACCCCCTCGTGACAACTTGCCCTTCTCCCGTGGTCATCTTAATGGCTCTGAGAAGGTTCTCGCACCAACTATCACTCCTCTTGGTGCCAAGGGCAAGTCTCCCTCTGCCGACCCTGCCAATGGCATCAGCCACCAAGGCCCCATGAAGAAGCGCAAGACAAAGATGCTTCGGCATGAGTGGCAGGACGGCTACTTTACTCTGAAGGGTACTCGTCTCAACATGCACAAGGATGCTGAGGAGCTCGACCGGACCCTTGAGTATGTGGACATTGACGATTACGCAATTGCCTGCTCAAGCGTTGCATCCTCTTCAAAGCTCACTGCTGCTTTCAAGACGATGCATCTTTCTCGTGGAAGCCACAGCCGCGAGAAGAGTGACCCTGTTGGTGCCTTTGCTTTCCAGCTCATTCCTCAAGAGAAGAACACTGCCCGCCTTCGGAAGCGTGAGAGCCATCTTCAACCTGCCGGTGCCATTCCCGCAGAAGGTGTCAATGGCACAGGCAAGACGCATCACTTTGCTGTCAAGAACCGAGATGACCGCATCGACTGGATGCGAGAGCTTATGCTCGCAAAGGCGCTCAGACAAAAGGGCGAGGGCTTTGAGATCAGCGTTAACGGAAACATGATCTAAACCACCTCATCCGCCACCCTTCCATCACTTACCAAAACTCTTCCCTGCGTTGATTTCATTTCGATACCGTTGACCTGATACCTCTCACTGATGGTCGCTGGGACTCGTTTCTCTCTCTTTGTACTGGTGTTTCTTGTGTCTTCTTATATGTCAGAACGTACAATCACTGTGCGATACTTGCTGCGGCTCTCTCGCGGGATGCTTACACAGCGGATGAATGTTAGCTCGAGATGAGCAATGATGTCTTTTTTTTTTTTTTTTTTTTTTTTTTTGACTGGAATTTGCATACTCAGGATGTTCTCTTGATTGATAGGCCATTGCTCGAGGTGAACGAGCTGCCTTCGTTTTATACCATTCGCACACGACTCTAGAAAACTCAACAGCCCACTCCCTTACATTTCTTTCTTTACTTCACGAAGGATGACGCAGATACCACACAGCGCTTGTTGATTTTTTACTTCATATAGGTAGCTCGGGCTAGCTTCTTAGGACAGGAAAAGAAAATGGCATGATGAATCTCAATATTGTCCTCGAAGCTATGCGATGTTGACGTTTTTCTGGAAACTTATTGTTGAGTCTTGTATGGATGGGGTCAGTGTTCGTCTATATTACGGCCTCTCCTCTTAATGACCTATATGGATTGGACGTGCGAGGCAAGGTTGGCTGACTAGGAGTGGAAGAATATTGTCTTCAACGTGAAGCAACAAAACACACCCTCCTGCAATAATAGTTCACGTCAGTTCCCTTAAGCATATACACGTTTACATGCCCACCACCAAGAAGTTGCACCCTTGAGGGCTTCTGATATTACTCCTAGTGGTATCCAATTGTGAGGTTTATGATACATTCAAGTCGGCCAACCGAGCTCAACATCTCGATATAATATCTTGTTACCCGCTCAATCATCACATACGACCACAGCTCGTGTAGAATACGGGGTCCCGTCTGCTCCCCCATCGTCAAGCCACGAAGCGCCGGATTAGTAGTTGGGTCGGTGACGACCAGCGAATACCTGGTGTTGTATGTCTTTTTGGTGTCTATACCTTTTTGCTGACCATCATCACGAGATACCTATGCTATATACGAGAACTAGCGCATGGCAACATAAGTACCTGGGTAGCCAGAAATCTCCCAGGCGTCTTATGAGCAAGATACAGGACATAAGAGGCGCATTGAGACGTCAAATAGTACATTCCCCCCCTTGTATATGCAGAGTACAATATCTTACAGAATTCGCTTCCCTTATCCCTTCGTCTCTATCCAATGCCGTAACATCGTGTCCTAACTATACATCACGTCAAGGCGCTGTCATGTATCATATTTCTGCCTACGCAGACTTGAAGCCAGGTCGCAGCACTCCGGACTTCTGAGCCACCTTCTCCCAGTCGATCAACTTCCACCATGACTCGGCGAAAGCGGCCTTTCCACCCTGGCCACCAGCTCCTACACCCCAATCCAACAGCCATGCATGCTCCCAGGTGTTTAGACACAGAAGAGGCTCTAGCTCGACACCACCTGGGGGAAGATCGCTGTTTCGCTTGTTGGCACCGAATGCCTGGTTGTGCATGTAAGTGCGGGCAGAGCCATCCTTGCCCACTGCGTTCATATCGGTGGTCTGGGCACGCCAGTGAGCCCCGGGGTAGGGAGATCCGGCGAGGTAGGTGGGCAGAAGACGGTAGTCGCCGGGACCAGCCTTGACGAGCCAGAGGAAGCCCGGACCGAACATGGCGGAGGCAGTGATAATGAATTCGCGGCGGAGGGTCTCGATGGAGGAGAATGAGGCTTCTAGTTCGCTGCGGAGCGCGTCGGGCATGGGGGTTCCTTCTGGTGCGATGCCTTGGAAGAAGAAGTGGTTGTTGTGTGCCATGGAAGCGTAGTTGAAAATTGGGGCCTGGTTAGGCTCGCGGGCTGTCATGAGAGCGATTGTTTTTGTGTCCTTATCCTCGAGCTCGGTACCTGGAAATTGGCATGTCAGCAAGTGTTGAATTGGGGTATAATTCAACGTAAGATGAGGAAACATTGTGTTGGTTCAATGCTGTCCTGTAACAACATCAATGCCACACGTACCAACAGTCAAAGCATTCAGTTTCTCCACCATGAGCTTCATGTACTCGGTCCAAGCGATTGAGAAACCTCCAGGGCTCATGAGGTTAGGAACGCCCTCAGAATAGTCGTGCGGCAGTTGGGGAACATGGTGGATAGATCGGCGGGCATTGGCTGTTGAGCGCAGGCCGAGGCCAAAGGCGGATCTAGGGACCCTTAATATGGGACGAAGCATTGTGTGAAGGGAAAGTCGACAGTATTGGGGAAGCTAGTCGGCGTCGGAAGGGCCGTGAACGTCGTCGACTTGGATTGTACTTTTTTTTTGGTGTTGATAGCCGCCGCCTGAGGTTTCTTCACGGAGCTAAGTTGAGCCGGACATGAGCCAGGGCGCCACAACTCTGGACCTTGGTCTGGCGGGGACAAGGGAGTGGCTGTGTTGAAGAGTCTAGATTGAATTCGGGCTTAGCTCCAGTCTAATCTGAGAACGACCAGCTACAGGAGCCGAATATTCATGGGTGACCGAGCACGCTCAGGCTTAGTCTTGGAGAAGCCTAGGCGTCGATATTCATGATCAGTCAGTCCCATCAGTCACAAGCGCCTCGTTCTCCGTTTTGACTTTCCTCCCCCTTTCGTTTTTGTCTCCATTCGTCATCTTCTTTTTGGTCTTTCTTTTTTGCATATGCCAGGATAAGTACAAGTTTCACCTCTTAACAAGTTTTGTAAGAGTTTTGCTCCCAACAACTCTCATTCGTCTCTTTCTTCGCCCCCGTTGGACCCTTTTGGCTGTCCTGAAACATCACCACTTCTCTCTCCTCTCTGCTGAGACATTCGACATCATCATCATTCAAACGTCCACGTACACATGCAGCCTCCGTCGAATCTCGAAGATATACCAGTCGCCGTCGATGATGCTGCTTCTTTGATTCTCGCCCATTCTTCAACAGTTCTAGAGATGGCTACCTCTGCTATCGTCTCGGCCGCCTCTATGGCTTCCTCCACAGCCGCATCCGCAACCTTTATCGCGTCCGGAGCACCACACTCATACGACGAAGACGATTCGAACGGGGAGTGCTCGCTACTGGGCTCCTTCGCGTTGCTTGTGCAAGGTGCACTTGGTGCTCTGGCTCTACTCTCCCTCGTCTATAAGCGGTGGCGGGAACGACCTCAACGGCCTCTCAAGATTTGGTTCTTCGACGTGTCAAAACAGGTTTTCGGTTCTGTGCTTGTCCACATCGCCAATATCTTCATGTCCATGTTGACGAGCGGCCGATTCTCAGTCCAGGTCGACCCTTCAGCAACATCCATGACGAGACGATCCGATGACGATAACTACGCCCCGAACCCATGCTCTTTCTATCTTCTCAACCTCGCGATAGATGCAAGTATCCGCCTATGCTGTGATGCACACCCCGGATTTACTAACCTCTATAGACAACTCTCGGTATCCCCATACTCATCATTCTCCTAAAGATCCTCACAGGTCTAGTTCGTTTCACACCCGTCGGACAACCCCCCGAATCTGTTCAGTCTGGCAACTACGGTACCCCGCCCAATGTATGGTGGTGGTTGAAACAATCAGTCATTTATTTCTGTGGCCTTTTTGGCATGAAGATCTGCGTGCTCATCATCTTCATAATGATGCCTTGGATCTCAAAAGCTGGCGACTGGGCTCTTGGCTGGACCGAGGGCAATGAGAAGCTTCAGATCGCGTTTGTCATGATGATCTTCCCCCTCATCATGAACGCCCTCCAATACTATATCATCGACTCGTTCATCAAGCTCAAAGATACCAACCACGAAAGCCATGGCAGCGAATCTGATGATGAAGGCCGCCGCAGGAGGTACGACGACAGTGAGGACGAGACTTCACGTGCCAGGCTTGTCAATTCGGAGCATGAGACCGACAGTGAGTCCGATGACGAAGACGATAAGCCTGTCACGCATCCTACTCATTCCACGCAACCCAACGGCAGAGACTCTGGGGAGTATGATCCCGAGCGCGACGGTGATGATCGAACAATTATAGGAAGTAGTACGAGCGCCCGTGGTCCTCAGGACAAGGTTCCCCAAGAGCTATATCCCAAGGAGTAGAAGAGGTTGCTTAAGCGTTGGACAGGGCTGTCTGTTTTGTTTCGAGTTTTATCGAGTTTTCTGGTCGTATGGGTCTTTTGCAAACAATCTGTACTGGTTTCGAGTCGCGGCGTCTTACTAGTGGATGGAGATATACTATATTGCAAATACTGGTGGGTTCTTTGCCGACTTTGAGCGGCAATTAGGCTCATGGCGTAAATAGGAGCCCGGGGCGTTCTCAGATGGGATTACACTTGGGATTAGAGGCGACATCAAATCAAACTTCACAAAGCCTCATCGGCGATGATCATTTTTGTTTAGCAAACTCGTCACATAAATGAATGGTTAAGTCTTGCCTATAACGCCAAGCTTGCATGAAGCTGAAGGGAGATTCATCATGTGGGCGAGAAGTCCTTGTGTCATGGCCGAGTGGTGCATTGAAGCCATCTCCCTACAGACTGACGACAAATCCGTATCATGGGGCCCTCCAAAAATACAACATGAGTATCCAGACCCAAATTCTAAAGCAAAGTTCGACCGAAATTCTCCCCAGAAACGCCGACGCGTAAAACATAGTAAAGTAGTAACAAAATGCGGGAAACAACTCCGTATATCCATGAAATACTCAGAAAAACACAACCAAATATCTTTACTTTCGTTCACCCCAAAGTGTCATAAATCCACCATTTAAGGCTGGTATGGCTTGAAACCTGGGTATGGCTCTTGCGGAGAGTGGGACTCTGGCATGTGTTGCCGCTGCTGTACAGGATGAGCACCATAGCTGGCCTCGGGGCCAGGAGGCGGTGCTCGATAATCGTTCATAGGCGCTGGAGACTGACGAGGTGGCTGAGCGTAGCCAAAATCGTTTTGGGGGCCTGGTGATTGACGAACGGGTGATCCATAACCACCATAATCTTCTGGGATAGCTGGAGAGCGGCGAGGAGGAAGCTGTCCATAACTACCAAATTCATCCTGATGCATTGAAGCTCGCTTGGCGAAACTGGCGGGCCGCGGCGGGGGAGTTCCTCGGTAGCCACTATAAGTTGCGGCATAGTCGTTGGGGGACGTGGCTTGACCGTAGCCTTGTTGCCCGTAGCCCTGCATTTGCCCATAGCCTTGGGCTTGTTCGAATCCTTGATCATGGCTGTAGCCTTGGTTGCTGTATCCATTGGTATTCAAGGCCGGGGAGCGACGTTCATGTGGCATGGGTGCGACAGCAGCGGCACTGCTGTACATGGGGTTCATGCCGGGGGCTTGATATCCGTAGCCCTGCTGGTCTATAGGTGAATATGCATCGGGAGCTTGGTTAGCGCCCAGGTAGCCGCTTGAATTACTCTGTCCCTGGCTGTAGGGAGTCAGATTATTCGGTGAAACTCCACCCATCATGTTGCTTTGCTGACTATGAGGTGGCTTTGACGGTAGAGTGTCAAGCTCAACGGCCTCTGTGTGAACCTCGACCTTTTTGCTGCTAGCACCCTCCCAGCTGGGCATTTCAGGGAGGGCATCGTCGTCTCTGCCTTTACTCGTTTCGAATTCCGCATACTGAGGTGGCTCGGATCGCATGGGCTTTGTGACGCCGTACTGAGGCGCTGATGGATTCATTTGGGGTTCACTTCGGTATCCATGATGCTGACTTTGGGGAGCATAGGGGTCATCCAAATGCTTCGTAGCACTGCGCGGAGGGTCACAAGCACCGCAGCAGTTACCGCAGCACTTCAGGCACTGGCAGCAGCTACAACAACATGAGACACCACAGCAGCAGCAGCGAATAATACACCAAACAATACTGAAGATGATGAGACCTCCAATGATCATCACACCAATGACTGGCCACCTGGGTCAAGTCAGCAAAAAAGGCGTGTTAGTAGCCAAGGATATAGTTACGTACTTGCACCACGCCACGTTCATACAGTTGTCCCAGCTAGAGAAAGCGGTTGCAAAGTCTTCTGATTTCTGTGCAACCTCATCGGTTGTTTGCGCTGCATCGGCTAGCATGTCTCGTCGTGAAAGGTCGGCTACAATTGTCCGGACAAACTTGTCTTTGACCACCTCCCAGGCACTGCCCCGAAGGCTCCGTGCCATGGCCTCGTCAATGGAGGGCATTTTGCTGATGTGTCCCAGTTCAGGATGGAGCTGGTAATGAGTGAAATAAATTCGATGAGATCGAGAATGGTATAATGAATATGGTGTTGCGTAGTAATTTGCTCGAGGTTGCGGGTATAACAATACTTGGTCGCATGCATGGACAAGTCGATAATGCTTGAATTGAGTTCGGGGATGTTGATCGAGAAACGGTCAAAAAGTCAAAACACGATGTTATTGAGACAGCGACGTATGCTGTATCTTCTTCCAGCGCGTGCCAATATTGGAGCGGGTCGTTGATCGAATGTTGGAATGAAGGACGGCGATTTAGTAGAAGAGAACTGTGGATGAAGAAACAAGAGCGGCGCTCGCACCGTCAGTACAAGAGAATGTTTTGAAGAAATAAGGCAATCAAGAGAGTGTAGATGACCTATACGATGCTAAAGAGAGGCTTAGGGAACGACAGCCACATCAGCATCGTCGTTCGTGTTGATGTAGAGAATAAAGTACAAAGAGAAGGGAAGAAAGCAACGGTGGAGCTGGAGTTAGAGGCGCCCACCAGGCAGAGAGGCCTGGCCACTAGGGACATGGAGACGCTGAGAGGTCCAGAATTACCACGAGTGGCGGGGATGATCCAGGGGAAACGGGACCACTAGTGGTTCAATTTGCCCCTGATCGATAAAACATCCCTGTCAGAAGGGTTCTGAAACTGTGAAACTCGACAGGACTGTCGCTTGCATATCCATTCATGGGGGCGGACAGTTCAGTTCAGTTCAGTCTGAGGGTTGACTCGACGGAGAGAGAACAGTCGATTCCGCGTTTAGAGAATATGTACGCCTATTTTATTGCATTGTATTGAATATGGATGTTGTTGTAGTAATCTGACTGTGAATACATCCAATACGGGCTTCCAGCTGCTGACTTTAACAGTTGAAGGGGTGATGACGACTCCGTGGCTTGACACTTAACCCTAGCCTTTATAGGACAGACATCGGGTAATTGAACGAATATTCGCGGAGAGTGCTGTAAAGAGGATGGTTAACGGCATATGGGAAATTGAGAGTAGCAAGATGGGCAAGTCGACGAGCTGACGATCTTTATTGTATGTAACTTACGTATGGAGTATTGCCTGGAGGTCAAAAGAGAAATGCCCAGCTACTTCTCAAACACAAACGAGTCTTTATTTCTTGAATAATGCGCGATCATAAAGGCCATGAAATCATCACCAGTATCAAAGACGCCAGACCATTGTTAGCCCTTCTGTCAGACAATTAGAAGCTCAGCCCTGGTCGTGGTGCGGGCCACAGGGCTTCTTCCATTTCCGAAATGACAGGGTCGACTCGATTGCCGGACGATCCTGTCGTAGAGTTGAGGTGGAAAATGAAGGGTTTTGAAATGATTCCGTCACTTATCAGTGCCAGATTTCAACGGCTGGAGGATATTGGAATTGGTGGTAAAATGTGAGATGATTCACGGGTACTCTATCGAGACTTCGTCGACCAGGCTCTCGAGGACTTGGCGTCGAAAACATCAAAGAGCCAAGGCTTGGGTTCCTTTTGTTATGATTGCGATGTGCAGCACCACTGCCTTTATTATACGCGGATGAATTCGGCATTACTGTACATATCCGTATTGACCAAAGAGATATTCAGATCGCCGCCCACTACTGCCATGCGGCATATGGCGGTATGCTGCATATTTGTTGTTTCATGCAGGTCCTGTCAATGGCTGTGGCGTTGATGTCGAACTACTGGATCTACTTACCTGTGCACACGTCAAATTCACTTGATAGTATGCGGCTGTTCTTGAATTTCATTCATTCATCAATATCAAGGCTTTGACTTCACGGCACATCTGTTGAAATGTAAATAGCAACTCGCCGCGTCCCAAATATAGGTATCTAACTGTTTCGAAAATAAGTTTATAGCGAAGACCAGAATCAATTACAGGGGGAAAAACAAGTTTCGTAATTCCACTCAGGCCATGCTCGCGAGAGTAATGCCTCTTATCGCAACACATCATGTCTTGACGTCAATACATTCAGAACATAGCTAGCTCCCAAACGCCTTAATCGGTGGTATCCTTTCCATATCGGCCGTATTATAAACCCGTTCCTATTCCAAACACACCCACCGCTGTGCTTTACTTTCCAGGAGGAGGACCCGCAGGTGGGGAGTAAGCACCTTCACGCTGGTATGTACCCTGAGGCTGCTGAACTCCGGAATACTGGCCCTGGCCGTAGTACCCGTCGTTGGTGTTGAATGTCGTACCAGTGTACTGAGGCTGCTGTTGCTGGCCGTATGCTGGGGGTGGAGGTGGAGCTCCGTAACCACCGTTGTTCTGCTGGTAGCCCTGGTTATAACCGCCTTGGTTGCCGTAGTTGTACATCTGGTGGTTGTTGTTGTTGTTTCCCCAAGGCTTGGCCGCCATCCATCCAGTGCCGTACACGGGCTTAACGCCACGGCGTTTGCGACGGCGAGAGAATCTTGATGTGTTAGTAAGATACTTCAAACGACGACGGAGGTACAGCTACTTACAGGCAGCAGAACAGGAAGAGAACGAAGAAGATGATGACGATGCCCGCTAACACCCAGCGCCCCCAGTAGGACCAGTTGTTACGAACACATGTTCGTCCATTCCAAGTCCGGCCATAAGAGCATCTGTAGTAGTCGCGCGCAAAAATATCTTCAGTTGGCGCCATCGTGGTTATGAAGATGCGCAAAGTGTGTACGATACGCGACGATAATGAAGTAGAGTTGAAGAACGTTCAATTGGCAAACTCTGTTTTTGACGTGTTGTTTGCGGCGCTGAGTCGCTAGGCTATGACGTAGAATGTGTGTGATGGTGTTCCCAGGGAGGTGACGTCTTTATGTGATAGGTTGTGTAAAAAGATCTGTTACAGTAGGTGATTGACGATTAGACCGGGCCGTCAAAGGGTGTAAGAAAAAGCAGGATAACAGGTATATTTGCTATTACAAGTTCCAGACAAATGAGAGAAGAGGAGACAAGAGAGTGGGAGGAGGGCCCTTTATGCATAGTGCAACTCAAACGACGAAGCCAAGAGAAAAGAAGAATCATGGCATCCCCCTAAGCTTGGCCTAGAGCCTAAAGTTGCCTGCGTAACTCTAACAAAACGCGGTCACAAGCCTCTTCTTGGTTTCGAGTGTTTCCACTTTTGTCTCGTCTTGGCCAACATGGTGTGCTCTTGGCTATCAAACGAGGTTTAATGCCACCTAAGTATTGCGCTGCGTGGTCGATAGTGGCTGTGCGTAAAGACGGGATACAGTACTTGGTCGTAGTTGGGAGCTTGGCGCTTACATCACGGTAACCTTCATATCTGCCGTGATTCCCGCTATATAATCATACCATCCATGCTACTTTCAAGGGTGATATACAGGTTTGGGGAGTGAGTCAAGGCCGTCATCAATACGCAGCGTATTCTGCGTATCAATTGAGAACTGGTTCCTATGGCTAGCGAATGGTAGCGGAAAGGCCTGTACTTCACCGGCAAGTTTAGATCGAGTCACCGAGATCATCACCTGTCCAAGACTGCTAAGCCTCAAAAGTCTTCGCGGCCAAATCCCAATTCCTCTTTCATGTGGCGAAGCCAATGAATGACGTGTTTCCACCCCTGACTACCCACCTACCTTGTACTCATCATTTCGTTGTTGATGATTGATCTTCTACATATAAACCACATTCTAGAACGTCATGAGCAACCTGTAAAAGGACCTGCATTAATCTCCTGGACTCTTATGCTAGTATTCCCAATGCCAAGCAAAAATCAACCCAAACTCTCGGACTCGGCATATCGCAAAAGCTCAGCTTGTCATGACCCTACAAAGACCCGTCTTAGGATTCCATATCAGTTCGGCCTACGGCATTTAAGCTTATTACTAATCTATGCTATTCGTTCTGAGATGGCTAAGGATTAATTAAATCATCAATCGACAGTATATATGATCCTTGCATGAGTAGAGGCATTAGGCCAAGAGGCTCAAATGATGTAAGAATTGATGTTTTGTGCCATGTGTGGAGAATGATCGAAGGTGCGGCATGTCTACTATAGTAGGATTGTTTGGAGTCGAACTATCCGAGAACATAGAAACCGCTTTCATTCTCCCATGGTATACATAAATTGTTTCGTGCCCTCTTGGTCCCCCAAAGTGCCAAAAAGAACATCTTCCGCTTCGCTTATCCAAGCGTATCGTATTAATATCAGCAGTTCCAACCGTCAAAACATAGCAGGTTTGCCTTCAACCCCGCTCTCCAGAAGAGGATCGATTTCATCGCACCGACGGCATATACTTTTGTGTCCCAAACGCCGTCAAAGAAATCATCCCACAGACACCAATCAGATATTATCCAGCGCCTATCCTTTCATAACGAGCCCGTGATCCGTGATGAGGAGATATAAGGAAATCGTAAGGGCCATTCGCTTCAGAGACCGGCTCTTGGGAAAGAGTAGCGTTGCCGTCGAAGTTCGTCAGCTGCCTTCATGTTGCGTTCCGCGGCCTGCTGAGCTTGTTGTCGCGCTGCTATCGCGTTGACCTTCTCTCGAGCTTTGAGCAGGCTGCTATTATCCTGCTGCTTGATCTTGGAGCGAATGTCGTATAGCTGCATGAGTGTGCTTGCTCTCTCCAGGTCTTCTTCGAACTGTACAGCAGTTCTGTCAGTGCCCGTGTCCCAGCTTCGCCTTTGAGACGACAGTTGGTGGGGTTGCCTCACATCATATTCGCCTCGGCGAGGGGTTCCAGGGCTAGAGTTTACGGCTGAACCGGAGTGGGAACCGGGAGAGAGAATGCGCCGGCCAAACTTGTCGAATTTCTCCGACGACCAATGCCGCTGTAAGCCTGTGGGACGTCGTTGTTGATTCGTAGTAGGACTCGAGGTAGGGGCAGCTGCAGCTGCAGTCACTTCGACTCGGGTGTAACTAGAGTTGGAGGGGTTGTTGGCGTTCACGATGGCCTCTGCGGCTCCCGGATCCTGACAAACGAGATACGTTAGTATCGACTGTACAGATGAAGATGTATCAGAAAGGAGGCCAAGGTTAAATATGGACACATACGGCGGCGCCGATATTGCTGAGGTCGGCAAGAACCTGGGAAAGTTGAAGGCTCTCCATTGCTCGCGATGAAAGAAGTTGTTTGTGTGTTGCTAGAGGTGACTGCGATGAAGGGTATCAGTTATTATAATGCTTCCTATCGAATTCATAGGAAGTCAAAGGAAGAAATTCAGGACTGTTAGGAAGAGAGTTTGGATGGAAGTGAGGTCAGAGGAGGGTTGGAGGGAAGGTGTTTTTTGAATGGACCCGACTGTATTACAGGTCGCTCCTGGGCCTGGTTTGGCTTGCTTTGCGGTGGGCGAATTTTGGGTTTCGGAGGGCAGGCAGCCGCAGATCCATCCACAGCGCCTGCTGTGCGTGTGCCAAGCGACAGGGGGCGAGCCAAATGAGTGTGGGCGGGGGAGACAAACTGATATCTACTGTACAGTCACTCACTCACAGTATCACATTCATTGCTATTAGATGTAGTAGTAGGTATAAGTATGTCCTTCACTGATTATTTGAGATTATCTACCCAGAGTGAAAAGGAAGACAACGTTGCAGTATCAGAATGAAGCTTCTCAATTATGCTGAGAAATAAGAATTAGTGAAGCAAAACACCACTACCACCACAGCACAGTCTATGATTGGTCAGGTTCATGCTTCCAAAAGTCCAGAGCTCCAGCACTGCATTTTATCGTGCATAAGATAGCCGGTCACCCCCGGCTGCAGTGGAATCTTGTCGAGCGGTAGTGGAGGGGAGCGGGGGGCTAAATGCCCAAAGTTCCAGGTGTCAATAAGCCAAGTCTGGGGTTTACACCTCCCCCACACTTTCACTAATCTCCTAGCATCCAGGCTAGCCAGGGTCACGAGCTCGGAAAGCCATGTCTGACAATGGGAAAAGCTAACCAGCTACCTACCTACCTTACACAAAGAACAGACAAAACAAGTAAAACTCACCGCTCCTCTCAGTTGAATCATGCAGGATAAGGCTGTCATGAACGCCGGGATCGATCGGACGAAGCATATCACTATGATGTTCTGATCATCGCTGTTCTCCGATGATAATGATATGGTGGGTGAAGGTCTTTGCCTTATTTACCCAGAAGTGCCAGAGGGGGCCCTCTCATGGTTGCGTTGCATTCCATCAAGCGGCGAAAGTTGTTGCCCAGTGTTGGATCAGACTTCACCGTGCACTCCGGACGGGGGGAGGATTGCCATAATCAACAACCAGCCTCTGCTATCATCACTATGGACTGACGGAGCCTGTTTTTCATGTTCGCCGGCCTCTTCTCACTAGAAACTCTCATTAGACCGCCCAGTTTGTCCATCTGCCCTATCGCCTCACCTTACTAGTACCTTAGTTTGCATGTACGCTCATTCTCATATACGTCATTGTGAGTGACATTCTTCTCAGTATTCTGTGTACTAATACTAAATCACAACTATCAATGATCATTCATCAAACAACATTCATCCGAGTCCATCCGATTTCGGGCCACATGATCAAACTTCAAAGATAATGAATTGACTCCCTAGACTCCGTATCTTCAGGGTATTGGCCCTGTCGATACTTGCAGCTTTTGACGCATGCAACCCTCCATAGAAATGGTTGAGTGGGATTCCCCGCCCTGTCGACGCGTGAGCTTCCAAGCTCGTACGGAGACTTAGGTAAGTATCTGAGCCTATGCTAGGAACTGGTTCATCATCAACTGATTATACTGTATGGATGTTGATCATAAGAAAAGCTAGAGTGGTTATCAAGAGTCGCAAACCCTCTCCACAAGTCGTATTAACATCTACGGTTCATGCAGAGTATACTGTATAAAAGATTCGTCTCCGTGAGTGCATGTCATCAGTGTCCAGGCTCAGCAGGTATATTTAATCCTCAATCCGGAGTACAATCCCGACTCTCCCATCCACACGGCAAATTAGCTAGATTCCCTACCTTGTGCTACTATGGGTTGGTACAGGGTGGAGCTGCATCCAATTCATTCTCATCCTCGAAGCGCCCCTATTGTCGATCTGGGGATTAGCTACTGAGGACCCCGAGAGTCCTCCGAACTTCATGCGTAAGGCCTTCACCACGTAGACTACTTTCCCCAGGTCATAGGTCAGGAATTTAAGGAGACGCTCGAAAAGCCATGCTTCAGGACTGATGTCATTCGCCTTGACTGTGATGTTAACCCCTGGTTTTCATACAGCGGATCGCGGCACCGGTCCGCAGACCCACCCCCATGGTCTCCGAGATCCGGCCCCACACAGTAAGCCCCGGTCCGGGTTACAAAACTGTTCTAGGCTGAAGGCACGAATGAGACGACTCAACTTCCAATACCTTAGGCTATCGTATGTATCATGTGTCTCTTCGTTGGAGATGAACAGCGAGAGGTCAAAGAAAACAAGGCTCTGTACTTGATATTTACACCATAATTGAAGAATACAATATTTAATCCGCAATAGTCCTACCCTCCAGGGATAGGAATAGTATTTCCACTACAAGCTGTAGACTATAAACAAGAATTCATTGTCCATAACTAACCATCTATTTAAGATTTCCATACACGATCAGAAAAATCATCAAATACTATACCATTGATTAAGATGGTTGACCTTACGACGTTTTATTTGAGACAAACATTGTCATCCATCTTACAAGCATCTGGCTGTGCAAACCGGCGAGACCACCAAGACTTATCAGCACCCCTTACTGTGAACTACGAGACTCGACTCAAATTCTGCAACCGACTTTCACAAGCAAGATTCTACAAGATTTGATGATGTGACCGACTCAAAATTTCTGTGAGACAGGATGATTGAGTCCTTCATAATTAGGATGAGGGCATGTCGGTTAATACTCCTCAACACTTACATCAACAAATTTCCTCTGATGCCTCACGAGATGCCACCTGTGTATTAAATCTTGGCTTATTATGATATTTATAAAGAGATTGTACTAAACTTTGGTAAACTTACTAGGGATAACTCTAGAATACCCTAAGTATTACTAATATATGATAAAACTTCACAGGATTAGTAGAAGCCTAATGGTAACCATATCGTCAATGAATTGATGATTCATGCTTGCATTCAAAGTTTCTTCAAAGAACTATTCATAGGTCATCTCAACGCGCCAATCCCATAGTTTTAGGGTACTTCCTGCCTGATATCCATAAGTGTCATTAAACCTAGTCTTTTATTTCCTTGCGCGACCACCTCAAGCCTTCTCGATTCGACACACGAGATCGGAACCATCAACAGAATCACCCTCGCGGACTTGAAGGTTTGAAACCTTGCCGCTATGCGGCGCGGATATGCTCATCTCCATCTTCATGGCGGAAAGAATGGCGATAGGATCACCCTTCTTGACCTCAGAGCCCTCATGGACACGGAGCTCAACCAGGACACCAGACATGGGCGCACCGACCTGGCTCGAGTCATTAGCATCGGCCTTGGGTCGGCTGATGTTCTCAACAGCAGCCTTCTTGTCAACAACCGTGACCTGTCGGACCTCTCCGTTCATCTCGAAGAAGACCTCGCGCTGACCGGTGTTCTCGGACAGTGGGCCGACGGCAAGGAGCTTCAGGATCAGCACCTTGCCCTTCTCGAGCTCAACGTTGAACTCTTCGCCAATCTCAGGACGAGACAGGAAGTATCGAGTGGGTAGGACGGAAAGATCACCGTACGTCTGAACGAACTTCTTGTAATCCTCAAAGACCTTGGGGTACATGACATAGGAAGCCACATCGCATTCAGTGACTGGAGCACCATACTTCTTGCCGAGCTCGCGCTTTGTCTTGACGAAGTCGACGGGGTCGAGGAAAAGACCAGGTCGCTTATCGAGCTTGCGACGGCCGCGAAGGGCATCGGTTCGCAGAGGCTCCGGGAATCCGCCGTAAGGCTGTCCCATCAAACCTTCAAGGAACTCCAACACGGAGCCGGGGAAATCGAGTTGAGAGGCCTTGGCCTTCACATCCTCGGGGGACAGACCGTTGGAGACCATGAACTGGGCGAGATCACCGACAACCTTGGATGTGGGAGTGACCTTGACAATGTCACCGAGAAGCTCGTTGGCATGCTCGTAGGCCTTCTTGGTCTCAAGCCACTGGGATCCAAGACCTAGCTGAGAAGCCTGGAACATCATATTGGTCAACTGACCACCGGGAATCTCATGCTCGTAAACCTCGGGATCGGGGCCAGCAAGATGGGCCTCGAAGGGAGAGTAAAGCAAGCGAAGTTGCTGCCAGTAGACGTCGAGTGATCGAACAAGCTTGGGGTCCAGACCAGGGTCACACTCGCTGCCCTCAAGGGAAGCAATGATGGCGTTGATGCTGGGCTGCGAAGTCATGCCAGACAGGCTGTCGGTGGCAGCATCGACAGCATCGGCGCCAGCCTTGGCGCAGGCGACCATCGAAGCCACACCAGTACCGGCAGAGTCGTGTGTATGCACGTGGATAGGGAGATCTGGGTACTTCTTTCGAATTGATCCGATCAGAAGTGTAGCAGCATGAGGCTTGAGCACACCAGCCATGTCCTTGATACCCAAAATATCGATGTCAAGGGCTACCAGCTTATCGGCAAGGTCGAGGTAGTACTCCAGATTGTATTTCTTGCCAGGGCGAAGCACTATAAGGATGGTCAATAGGTAAACATCACGATGGGGAACAGGGTACTGTACTATCACCCGAGTAGGAAATTGTTCCCTCGGCAACTCCACCAGCCTTTTGAACAGCTTTGATTCCAACCTCGAGTTGGTTGATATCGTTCAGGGCATCAAAGACACGGAAGATGTCGACACCGTTCTTCTTGGCCTGGTCGACGAAGTGATCGATAGCGTTGTCGGGGAGAGAGGAGTAAGCAACACCGTTGGCACCACGGAGAAGCATCTGGAAAGGAATGTTGGGAACAAGCTTTCGCATCTTTCGGAGCCGATCCCAGGGGTCCTCGTAGAGGAATCGCATAGCAACATCAAAGGTGGCACCACCCCAGCACTCAAGGGAGTACAGGTTGGAGAGCGCATGGCTAGTTTCCTTGGCAATACCGAGCAAGTCGACGGTACGAACACGAGTAGCCAGAAGCGACTGATGGGCGTCTCTCCAAGTTGTGTCCATGAGCAGAGTACCCTTGTACTCGCGGACAGCCTTCGCGAAAGCCTTGGGTCCCTGTTCGAGAATGATGTTTCGCCATCCCTTGGTACAGGGCGTGGAAGTATCAATCTTCTCTCCGGCGGAGTTGATGAGCTCAGGAACCTGGATTTCACCCTTGAACTTGGGCTCGCCGATTTGACCCTTGATGCTGCTACCGTTGACGGCAACGTCACCGAGGTAAGCAAGTAGCTTCTGGGCGCGGTTCTGGCTGCCAATGAGATCAAAGAGTTGAGGGGTATCGTCGATGAAAGTCGTCCAGCAGTTTCCATCAATAAAGGTAGGGTGAGTGAGGAGAGAGGCAAGGAAAGGAATGTTGGTTCGGACTCCTCGAATACGGAACTCGATCAAGGCTCGGAGAACTTTTCTACGAGCGATTTCGTAGGTTGAACCGTGACAGGTACACTTTGTAAGCATAGAGTCGTAGTGGGGAGTGATAACAGCACCGGCGAAACCGTTGCCAGTATCCAGGCGGACACCGTTACCGCCAGATGATCGGTAAACCTCGATCTTTCCAGTGTCAGGCGAGAATCCCTTGGCAGGGTCCTCAGTTGTGATTCGGCACTGGATAGCAAAACCACGGGTCGAGATGCGATCCTGGGTGAGGCCAAGCTGGTTCAATGTGGCGCCAGCAGCGATCTGAATCTGGGCGGCAACGATATCGATACCGGTGATCTCTTCGGTGATGGTGTGCTCAACTTGAATACGAGGGTTGATCTCGATAAAGTAGTAGCGGTTCTGCTGGTCAACCAGGAACTCAGCAGTACCGGCATTGCGGTAACCGGCGGTCTTGGCCAGTCTCACAGCATCAGCGAGAATGTTGTCGCGAACCTCAGCAGGGAGATCCTTGGCAGGGGCGATCTCAACAACCTTCTGGTGTCGTCGCTGAACGGAGCAGTCACGCTCGTACAGGTGAACAATGTTACCGTGGTTATCACCAAGAAGCTGAACCTCAATGTGCTTGGGTCTGTCAAGGAAACGCTCAACGAAGACAGTTCCGTTACCGAAAGCAGTCTTAGCCTCAGAGGTGGCACGCTCAAAAGACTCCTTAAGACTCTCCTGCTCGCGGACTACTCGCATACCACGACCGCCACCACCGAAGGCAGCCTTGATGATGATGGGGAAACCATACTTGTCGGTGAAATCTTTGACCTCCTCGTACCTCTCAACAGCACCCGGGGTACCGGGGACGACAGGTACATTGGCAGCATTGGCAAGCTTTCGTGCAGAAACCTTGTCACCAAGAGAATCAATCACATCGGGGGAGGGCCCGACAAACTGGTCCGGGGTTAGTGCACGGACGGAGCGGGAGTGGTGGGGTAGTTTAGACTCACGATGAGGCCAGCCTTCTCGACGCTGCGGGCAAACTCGGCGTTCTCGGAGAGGAAACCGTAACCTGGATTATTGGTTAGCGCTATGAATCCCGGATGCCGAGAATGAAATATCCATACCAGGGTGAATCATTTGCACGCCGTGCTCGACAGCGATTTTGATAATCTCATCACCGGCCAGGTATGCGCCAACAGGGGTATACTGTCCACGCTTGCCAATGACGTAGGCTTCATCGGCCTCTGAAGGAGTGATTAGCAAAAGAATCATGACACATATGGGCATGGATGAATTGCGTACTCTGTCGGTGCATGCTCAACCGATCCTCATAACTGTCCGAGTTAGTAGATGAATTCCTGTGTCGCTAGGATCGCGGTTTCAAATGAGGGAGGGGTACCTGAAGACTGCAACAGTGTGCAGCGAAAGCTCGTGAGCCTGGTGATTGTCAGTGCCATAGTTCAGGTCATGAGCCGTTCCAAATTGAGGATCGAGACTTACAGTTCTGAAAATCTACAACCGGAAATCCGTGTCAGCTTGGCAGTGTCTAAAATGTACGGTCGGGCGGAAGGGATGGGCAGGCAGTCATACACGAATGGCTGCTCACATGTTAGCGATTGCGGGTCCAGGATAGGGAATGGGCTGTTTGACTTACGAATTTCACCACGGTTGGCAACTGTAGGAGAAAGAGAATGGAGTCAGCGCAAGTCCTCAAGATGCGCAGCGGGGGCGATACCGCTCGCGAGATAAGCCATTGGTGGCTGTCAAGAAGGCGCCGGCTACTCACCAAGAATCTTCTTCACATGCATGATGCTAGAGTTGGCACGGATGTGGTGGACCGTGTTGGCCTCCTTAGGCTCATCAACATCTTCCTCCTCGAAGACATCGTTGAATGTGAGTGGTTGCTGGGGAGCAACGGGAGCAATGCCAGCCATCGTGGGCGATCTTGTGTCAGCGACTTCAGGGATATGAAGAGGTTGAGATGAGCGAAGGCGAGAAGCTCTGGCAAAGTGGGAGCTTTATCGAGAGCTTAATGGCGGGGTCTCTTTGACTTTTGGTGGTGGGGTATTGAGCACGCTTGTCGGTATGAAGATACCACGACGGCTCTTCCAGCTCGCGAATGGCTGCGATATCACCCTAGAGCACGAAGAATCGGGGGCAGAGGGTATACTCGGTAGCGATAGAGAAAGGGATGAGGCTTAGAAGAGAGAGATCGAGGGGAAGGGATGTGCAGGCGGGCGAGGGGATTTTGTAGAGCAGTCAGTGTAAACCCCCAAGCGTGTGTCGTCGGTGACACACCCGGCCTCCGGGGGGAAGAGCTATCCAGGACGGGAGGGCGTGTGAATGAGAAAGCGGACGGCGAGGGGGTGTGTAGTTTGGAGAAAGCCCGAAACCTGAAGGGACCAACCTTAGTACCTGAGGTGCATACCATACCATCCCAAGAAACCCTACGGCGCGGGCGGAGTCTTCTCCCACTCGATCTCCATCAAAACTTTGCAAAGAGCTGCCAGGGCATGCCACTAAAAACACGATCAAACTATGACTCTAATGGATCTGTTTCGGCCTTGGAGACGTATCTCCAGGAGGTTACGAGCGTAAATAGAAGCGCGGTATTATTCAACAGGAGACTCTCGAGACGGCTCCCTGCTAACGGCTGAGGAGTGGAACTTAAAGCTCGGCCGCGCAGAGTCCTCTATCGCGGTACCTCGCCAACCTAAATTCTCTTGTTACCCATGGGCCATGCGTCTATGGCGTACCTGCAAGTGAAGTGCGGTCACTTTCCCGCTGAATGTGATTCCCGTTTTGTGTTGTGTTGTGTTGTAGTGCATTCATCTAGCATTCACGGATCTATGGAGAATTTGGAGATGCTGTTAATAACCGGCCCGGTCATGATAATACCACCAGCTCCAATATGCAATGGGGGTCAGTTACCACCAGTTACAGTAACGGAAGAAGCAATGAGGGCAGAAGGCGGCTATATAAGCAAGAGCGGCAACGGCACCAGTATGGCGGGATGGGATGGATGTGCCTCGAAACGCTGGGTACAAACATGAGCAGACCGCGTGGTGGCACGGCATGGCTTCAGCAATAGATTTCATCGCGCCTCACCCGGGAACAGTCAAACTCAGAACAGGTGACACAAGCATGGGGGAGTATGGGGGTGTGTGATCAGCCAAGCACAAGTATTCATTCTTACGTGGGTTGTGATAGCGAAACAACATCTATTTACGGTCTCTTCCTGAGGTACCCATGGAGATAGACACCTGCTAACTTAACTCAGGAGCGCCTATCAATGGCCAAGGACATCCGGCTGGTCAAGTGCCAGTGCTTCGAAACGTGACAATTGACAATCCATGAACCGATATATATGATGAGCTTTGACAGCGATCTGTCTTCTCGGTCCTGTTTGTAACGAACAGCGAGAAGAAGAAGAAGAAGAAGAAGAAGAAAAAAATGTGTGAGTTGACGCAACTCATTCCGCCGACACATCTTTGTTCAACCAACGCCATTGGCCAATCAACGCTCTCTGATAGTGACTGGTCTCCCCTCCATGACTTGAGGGTATTATTTGGCTCGAGCTCGGGGCTTTACTATCAGGTCTAGTTATCTGCCTAGGTACATAGTATATCTCGATATTCATCTCTCGAGCTTTCACATAATCTCAACACCCGCGGATCATCGATCTCTGCCCTCACGCACCCTGCCAGACTCAACCTCTCGGCAAAAGAAAAGTCTTGTCCTCAACAATCCGGCCTAAAGGTGCTTTGCGCTTCCTTGTGTTTCGTCCATGTACACCGACCAGCGCGCACCTTACCTCTAGGGGTTTTGATCCTAACCTCTAGAGGTTGCCGCACCACAACCTTTCCTCTAGAGGTTTATATGTCCCACCCGCCTGATGTTGGCGTAGGAGTGAGCAATCTGCTCGCCTTGCCCATGGGTTGCCATGGACCAAGGGAAGTTCAGTCAGAGTATCCACGTTGGTATCATACTGGGCCTTCCATAATGCCGAGGATGTTTGTCGGTTCTGAACGATGTGCAACGCCATCTGGCTAATTCACCCTGAATCCCTGCCATGATGGCTGTAACAGCCAGAGCCGCAGAAGCCTCCCCTCTTGCTGCATCACATTTTCCGCAGCATCTCGGGATTGAAGTCATTGGTACCACAGCCGCTCTCTGTCCACCGTAACACCGCACACCTTAACCAGAGAGATCTACCTGACCCCCACCATTGATTGGACCCTGACTGCTTTTGTTGTCCAAGCTTGAATCTCAATCTGAAGCTTGTGCAATCCTCAAACATCATACCAGGGCCACCAGGCTCAGTCCACAGATGCATGTGGGGTTCACCGTCCAAGGTGTTTTGAAGCATTTACGCTACCCGCAGCTCGCCGCTTGATTCTTGTCTTCTTTCCTTGTCTTCTTTTTAGGCTGTATGTGATATCAATTTTTATAACAGTCATATCATTCGGCTATAAAATCTACATATGTTCGAACCCACAGTCACCCAATGAAAGGGCAATTGGGGACAGTCGACAAAACAGTTTGTCAGTTCGTGATAGGTCACATCGAGCTGCACAGAGCTACAGGCCGTGAACCTCTGTCAACCACGAAATGACGATCTCGCCCTGGTGCTAGTTACATATCCTCGTACGTATTTCGTTTGAAGAAAATGCCCCAGTCGATGCCTGATCAATTTCTTCTCCGTGTCGATTTCCTGTCTGCATCATGTGTTTATTCCCACTAGATTCCACCCCCACGGAGGTCAAAGACCGGCCGCACCTTAGGTTAGTAGTTTTTAGATGAGTTCGAACCAGCCAAAGCGCGCCTTATCCCAGCTACTTGGGGTTTATGAGCAACAAGGAATCGGCTGCAATTCAAGCACCAGTTTCAGTCTTTTTTATCTTGAGCATCGAAAAGGTTTCTAAAACTTATAAATACACATACCATGGAAGTTCATCAAGTAATCAACATGTGGCGAACGATTCAAGGGTCTCTCCTCTTTTCCGTGCACTATCAAGTATGATGGCGGCATAGCCTGCCTAACCAATCTCTCGGTGGATGAAGACCGGCGCATTGCATTTGTTGACTAAAATGACGCTTTCATTGGTGCGCATTTGGCCTCTCTCTGCTCAATATGTTGGATTTTGTGACACTATGCTGCCACTCTGCAGGACATGAGCCTCCACTGGCGATGAAAATTACCTACTTACAAAATCTTTTCTCGTCAGACATACAGATTCTATCATCCCCGGATTGGATGTGAGTTGCCAGGTGTGAATTACTCAGCTGTTCACTACCAGGCAACTAGGTGTAGAAAGCGAGGTAGGTCCGACCTCGGACTTCGGTGTACCCCTCCGCATAATTTCCATGTTTAAAAGGTTGAAATTAATTACGTCGAGAGGCAATTGGGGTAGGGCTGAGCAAAACCGAATAGGAAGGCATTCTCTGCTCGATCTCAAGTAACTTACCTGGTGCACGGCGTGTATCCAGAAAAATTGGTTGACCGAAATGCTTGAAGCACTGGCGTTTTCCCCTCACAAATGCCGGGCCAGAACAGGCAGTTGGAGTCAAATCTGGAGCCTAGGGCGGTGGATTATCGGCCTATGGATGTTTCCACTGGAGTAGGTACCTACGTATTACATAGCAATCATCTGAGGCTTCTTGGTATCACAATTCTATGTGGCCAATTACTCTTGGTTCAGTGGCAGTAATGTGGGGAAAAACAGACACATATAGCTTGCCGGTTATTGCTCTATGCTGAGCAATGTCATTCAGTAGGTAAGATACCTACTTCTGAAATCAAGCTCCATCCTCACAACCCACACCCAGTCGCGAAACACTGCAGACTACACAGATCATGTGGGATCCTCGTAAGGGACTCGAGATGATGCCATTCCATACCCCACAGGCGGTTAGCATAGGCAACACGCGGGTACGGTAATGGTTGGGTAATAACCGTAAGTGTTGCCGGCGTTGCAGGTCGTTCACCGAGGATCCAAAACTACAGAGGAAAGGCTTATCCCCACGTTCACGGACAGAAGCCGACCAGAACATCACCAGATCCGCCTGAAAAGAGCTGGGGTAGGCACACTGACCTTGCATTTGCTGATCAATGGCGGCTAGTCAGTCTTCACCCCTGGTTTCCCTTTCACCTTGACCTTATTCCGTCACTTCGGGAACCTGGTGGGGGAAGGCCAGGCACACGCACGAGAATAGTCGGGAACTTCTATGCAAGATTCGGGAACCAAGGGGTCCAACCCCAGTTCAGATCTATGTTTGTATCTTGACTTCAAGGGAGCTACGTACCTTGCTCTCATGAAGGGGGCGTGCATTGTATCGTTGCTAAATTGAAACTACACACATCTCGTTCCTCGAAGTTTCTAAATGTCGAGACCGTAACAATGAAAACGTCAAGAAGTCTTGTTACATAAGTACCGGTAGACAAAATTGCTATAAGAACGAAACCCTAGCATGCAGTTGACATTCTAGAATGAGGAATACCAATGTTTCATTTTCCATCACGAGAAAAGCATCGGAAGCCCTCCCGGGGAATTTCATTGTATCTCCGTTTTGCGGGGAGCACTCCTCCTCATCACTTGCTCGCAGCATCCCAATGTGGCATTTGAAGGTCTGCTTTCTTTGCTCTAACCATATTCATTGACCTAAGGATCCCTGCAAAAAGATCTTCTCGCAGCAACTCTTCAGGCACGAGGGCTGCAAAGACCCCAACTCGGGGTGCGATTCTAGATGTTCAAGGGAACAAGTTCTTGTAAAGTTACAACGTTATTGTGCGGTAGCTGTGTGCTGCCACTCCCCGAATCCCGAGGTACAACCCGGGGACACTCCTATTATGGACGGCATGCAGCCCGACACACCGATCCCTTCCACTGACTGTCGGTCTGGTAACGTCTTTATTTGCTTACAGCATTCTGAACCCTCTCCGTGGCCTTCTCAACCTTTCCCTTGGCAGCCTCGGCAGCCTGTGCCAGCTGCTCCTTGGGCATGTTCTCCTTTCCGCCCCAGTAATGGTAGTTGAGGTATCGGTATCCTTGGGTAAGCTGGGCACCAGCGTTGACAAAGTGGCAGGCAAATAGGAGGTAGTTCTTGGGTGTGACAGCCAGTGAGTATCGCATGAAAGTACCGGCGTAGATGATGAGAGCACCAGTCATCTGTCCCGAGATCCTAATAGAGGCAAGGTCAGTTACGCTTGGTGATAATGCATTATTGGTCTACCATACAATTCGGGGCTCTTCTGCGTGTCCATGATGGCCGCGAGAGGGATACCAAAGTTGGAGACAGGGCCCCAAAAGTCTGCAAATATCAAGAGTCAGTCGCAAATCTCGACACGCTAATTACCCCGAAGCTGCCGTGCTCCAAAACACGCATTGCACATCAACATAACCTCCAACAGCCCAATTGACATATTTCAGAGGAATAACAATCCCCCCCACATCTTTTCTGTGCCTAAGATGTGCCTCTATATGCATTGTAGCCGCAGTGTTGCTTGTTGGGTTGCAATATCACAAAATTGCGCTTTCGGAGACGAATCGGAGCTCATGCAAAAAACATGACAGGATATTCGAAAGACGTACGGGTTGAGCAAACATAGTCGGTCACTGGGTTTGACCGGATTTTGGCGTTCGCAGCCTTGATTAGAGCAGCCATTTTAGAGAATTTGTATGGGCGACGCCTCGTGGAATTCGGAGATGGAGTGACCTGTCGTTGCGTTGAGGTTGACGGGCTGTCCTTCGCACTCAAATTCAACGCGCCGAACAGGAAATCTACGTTGAGGTCACGTGCTTGGTCTATCTAGATCTTACCTCAACCATTCCCGCTGTGTTACCACAATACCTAAACTCCTAACCCCGAGCAAACGTAGGAGACCGCTGTTTTCTCTACATTATCTTCTTGTTGTTTTCATTTTTGGTGTTGGTGTAAGATCCAAATTCTACCCGGGGTGCAGAATTGTCGTCGATACCGAGGCCGTTCCCTTCAACTCACCGAAGGTCTGGGACTGAATGTTCATGGGGCCAAAAGATGCAAGACATGTGTTCAAGGTGCTATAATAAGCTAATTAAAAGGATACCTAAGTTATGCTAAACCTGTCTAAAATATTTTTGTTCCTTGGGATACCTGTCGTTGGTTTTCTTCCTATCCCCTGGTGAGGGTACTGCTGAAGCATGGGGGCCTTCGGAGGTTGTCCGTCTGCAACAAGCAATTATTTCATGGTGAAGGGGCGTGTATTAAAGACGGCAGACGCCACACTACCGAGCCTAGCTCCCAACTCGTGAAGCTCGTGAGAAGCTATCCCGGGGGTTGGAGGCTGCCCCGAGCTCCTCTCCATATGGAGAATATGGAGCACCCGTACGGAGTACCCCAGACGGGTATTGGGGGCTCAGAGCCTCAAAAGGATCTGTCTCTGCCTACTTATGGCGCTGTTCGAAGGATCATCAATTGGCTTCACGAGAACCATTGCTGTCACAGGTAATATGAAGCTAAATATGGTTCTGATCCAGAAGACTCCCCGATATGTTATGGTTGTTTTTGAACAATGTCCTCGACTGAACGCCGATTCAAGCTAACTGTTCGACCATCAAACTTTCCAAGGTAACTACTTTTATCAAGGATCTTTGATTCCTCAGCTGTTCTCTTACAACCGTCGTGAGTGAGATGATGTTTATGTCTAGGCCGGAAGTGGAGCCTCAGGGCATCCGGAGCCGGTACCGACATCCCGGCCTCTCCCGAGATCTCTTGTCAACGTGATCAATCTTGCGTCGCACTTCATGCCGAGATCCATTCAACATGCTCCGTTCTGCCCTGCGCATATGCAAATTGGCAAACAGCAGCCGCCTGCGCTTCTGTTGTGTGGAGAGATGTGCCGGGGATGTTAAACCCGAGGTGAGCCGCAACCTGTAAAATACGCTATTAGTGGACGAATGAACGTGGTTGTAAATAGGGAACCTCTGCTTCACCAATAGGATCCGCATCCTATAACCAGTTGTGTAAATTGATTCTTATTTTAGTAACCTCAAGATCCAACAAATTTCGATAGTTCACATGGGAGTTTTCTGGTCCTGGCCATATGTCCTGGAAAATGTCTACTGTTAGTCCATGATAGTATCAAGATATGCCCGCTAGGGTTTTGCGGCGGTTCAGTGGCTACCAGAAAGATATACCTGGTAATATTGAAAATTCAATATTAAGCAATAGGTAGAGCTTGGATCTTTTGTAATACTTATTTTTCGAGCACTTGTTTCATGAGGAAAGAAAACTCAGGACCTCAATCCTAAATAAGAAAAAGACTTAGGTAATACAATATAAATTTAGGATAACTGTTATCGAGTTTATTTTAATATATAATACTAAGATCTGATATTTTCTTGCTTCCTGATGGGTACTTACCCTAAAACAAGCACAATGGCAGTAGCCAAAGTGATTGTAGTTCCATATGACCTGATATGATAGAGTGACTTGAACAAGACCATAAAAGACTCCTTTTAGATTAATACTGCAAGGCAGCTTACCTAGACAGCCAATATATTAGTGTAGTGTTCCATGACAAACTTGACTCTTGCAACTGCTGATAGGTGGCGGCCACCGGTTTTCAGCCACAATAATCGGGAGTGACGTCTGGGGTTTGTTTCCAGGCAGAAACCGACATCAGGCTGATGTGTCAGCACCAGTGACTCTTTCTTTCCGCTAAGGCACTACGTTCCTGGGATGGACTCAATTTTCTAGCTGCTGAGATTTAAAAATGGACAGATTTAAACCTCCAAAAGAGGTGGTTCCTGTTGGTGACTCATTCTGATGGACTATCGAACCAACCAATGATTGTCTGTGTTTGTCAGATTGGCTTCGCCACACGGAAGCACACAGGGCTCCACCGGTGTTCAACGCCTCCTAAGAATTTATTGCAAACAGCATAATATATCATAAGGTTTCCAGATTTCTTTCCTTGATACTTTTCTCCTGCTCCTCTAACTCTCGCTCTCGTGAAGAAGCAGTTGGAAAATTTCCCCCATTTTCTCCTTCCAAGTTCTCCCTTCGCCAGCAAGCTCTTTGTTTGAAGGTCATTGTTTTCCTATTCTTTATTCGTAGGTTTGAAGACGCTTTATACTACATAGCGCAATATTTGCAACAACGACGACTTCTCAGCTCACGACTGTGATCTCCGCCATCATGGCTGAGCAAGAGACCAGCCGTACCTCTCATCAGGCACGAAATAATGCCCCAAACCGGTCGCCAAGTGAGGGCCAGGGTTCAGCATCACGTTCTCGGGGAGGCTCAGGTGGAGGACGCCGCAGGGGAAGGGGAGGACGGAATCGTGGCCAGCTACAGGATGATTCAGCACAAGTTCCCGAAGGTAGCGGAAATGCTCCTCAGACAGGGTCTGCCGATGCCACCATTACTGCACAAACCGTAGCTGCCCCCGAAAGCTCAGGGTCCTCTAGAGCTAGAAGAAACCGGCGAGGTAATCGAGGTGGTCCTCGAGGGCAACGAAACCAAGGAAGAGGCGTGTTCTCCATGGGACCGCAGCGCACTTTTGGTGGACGCCTGACTATAACTGAACAACCGACAGAGATTGCTCAAGATGCATCTCTGAGTGCAGACGCCCCAGAATTCGTGCCCGGACAGCCTGTGTCCCAGAGGAGGTAGGACCGGTAGACCCAAGGTAATGCATCATATACTGACAGCTTTAAGTGCCCAACAGCAGCCATCAAGCGCCTCTCAGCCCACAGGCCAAGGACGCGCAAGAAACCGTACGAGGGACCGGAAGCAGGACAGACCCCGCCAAGATGTTCCCAAGTCGACTGCCTCGGAATTATGGCAACGAATCCAGGAAGACATCGCCAACTGGAACTATGAGTGCCGTATCTGCACCGAAGAGGTTACTCGAAAAACCGAGGTCTGGTCGTGCACTACTTGCTGGACCGTCGTTCATCTTGAATGTGCCCACCAGTGGTGGGTTACGTCCATGAAAGTCAACGAGGAGAGCGGCGACCAATCATGGCGTTGCCCTGGGTGTAACTCAACGTTGATAAAAGGACCAGGCGATAGTTCGTGTTGGTGCGGCAAAGAAACGCAGCCCAGTCGGAACAGCATCTTGCCTCCTCATTCATGTGGGCAAACATGTTCCAAGCACAGATCGACATGTTCCCACCCATGCACTCTTCAATGTCATCCTGGTCCATGCCCTCCGTGCACCGTATTAAGCCCACCGGAGCCCTGTTACTGTGGAAAGCACTCTCAGCGAAAGAACTGTAGGGATACCGATTACTACAACGGGTGGAGTTGTCGAGAGCGCTGCGGCGATTTTCTACCTTGTGGTCAACATGAATGTCCTCAAACATGCCATCCAGGTGTCTGCGGTACCTGCGAGGTGCTGGTCGAAGCTAAGTGCTATTGTGGACGAGTGCAAAAGGAGATGCAATGTTCTAAACGGGAAGACATATGCGACTCGTTCGATCCAGGCAACAATTCCTGGTTTGAGGGTTCTTTTAGCTGCGAGAGTGCTTGCGGAAGAGCCTTCGATTGTGGTGTACATCGTTGCCAGATTTCTTGTCACCCGCAAGAAGAGGACTCGGTTCATTGCCCTTTCTCTCCGGACGTTATCACCCATTGCCCTTGTGGCAGGACACCGCTGAAGGAACTCATGGAGCAGCCTCGTCAAACTTGTGAAGATAATGTTCCTCACTGTGAGAGGATTTGCGAGAAGAAGCTGGAATGCGGTCATCTCTGCCAATCCTTGTGCCACACTGGGGAATGTGACCCTTGCACCCAAACGATGGAGATTGACTGCCGCTGTGGCCGAGTTACGAGCGAGACGATCTGCCATGAGGGAAATGTCCAACATCCCCTATGTTTCAAGATATGCCAGGCTACTCGCAACTGCGGAAGACATCGATGCGGAGAGCATTGTTGCCCGGGTGAAAAGAAGGCATCTCAGCGTATTGCTCAGCAGAAGAAGCAACGCCTGGGCCCTGATTCGCTACCAGTTGAGGCCGAGCATATCTGTGTCGCCGTCTGCGGACGACCACTTAAGTGCGGTAGTCACTTCTGCGAACAACTCTGCCACCGCGGAGCTTGCCAAAGTTGCCCCGAGGCTATCTGGGAAGAAGTTTCGTGCAATTGTGGCCAAACAGTCTTGCATCCTCCACAACCATGCGGAACGAGACAGCCATCTTGCACTAACCAGTGCCAGCGGCAGACTGCATGTGGACATCCTTCTGTTGACCATCAGTGTCATCCTGATGATGTATCCTGCCCGCCATGCACATACCTCGTTCAGAAGCGATGCATCTGTGGAAAAACGACCTTTCACAACAAGCCTTGTCATTTGCAAGAGGCTCATTGCGGAGAGCAATGCGGGCAGAAACTCTCCTGCGGGCTTCATACATGTAAAAAGCTATGTCATCGCCCCGGAGAATGCGGAGATGCTCAGCACGGTTGCGAGCAAATATGCGGAAAACCCAAGCTGCTATGTAACCACCCATGCCAGAGCGTCTGCCATGGACAAACTCGTACGTCGATAAAACCCAGTTACAAGCTTGTTACTAACATACGTACCAGCCTGTAAAGAATCAACAGCTTGTCAGGTAAAGATGTCCACCAGCTGTGCATGTGGTAATCACAAGCAGAGTTTCAAGTGCCTAGCAAGTACGAGCAACCCTACTCCGAGTCGACCAGAGATTCGATGTGATGAGGAGTGCGAACGACTTGACCGTAACCGTCGATTAGCCGCAGCTCTCAATATCGACCCTGCTTCTCACACCAACGACCATATTCCCTTCTCGGATAATACTCTGAAGCTCTATAAACAGATGCAATCATGGGGAGATGCTCAGGAGAGCCAATTCCGAGTCTTTGCTGCTAACAAAGACGAAGTTCGTTTACGATATGAGCCGATGAAGAACCAGTCACGCCAATTTCTTCACTTGCTCGCTGAGGACTTCGGCTTCGAGAGTAAGAGTGAGGACTACGACATTCACCGATCTGTTCTAGTGTGGAAATCAGATAAGTTTGTTTCAGCCCCGGCAAAGACACTTGCGCAGTGTGTCAAGATCCGAGCAACCCAAGCTGCCGAAGCTGCGGCTGCGGCTGCCATTCGACCTCCGAGCCCCCCAATTCTCGAGACTGAGCCTTTCAATGCTCTGGTACTTACGGAGCCTCGCTTCGGTCTGACCATCGAGGAAGTCAATACTGCCCTTGAACCGGATCTCATATCCCTGCAAGGCTTCAGTTTCAAGGTTGATTTTCTGAACGATGAAGTTCTCATCAAAGCTTCAGTCTCATATTCCGCATTTCTCACACCAGCACCCATGGAAAAGAGCCTAGAGATTCTCAAACCTCGGATCAAGCAGACTATCCGCCGCGAAAAGCTCGCTGAAAGCGTCTTGCTCTGTCACGCAGACGCTACCGGTGCAATTTCTCGGCGAGAGGTACCCCTCCGGACCGGTACTGGAGGATGGAGTGCCATAGCTGGACGCGCGGCTTCTAGAGCAATGTCCTCATCTTCTACTCCTGCACCCGAGGAGGCAAAACCCGGACGCAAACTACTTCTAGGACTCAAAAAGAAGAGGCCGCAACAGCCGGAGGCGGGAAAGGTGTGGGCCGCTCTTGATGGTGACGTTGAATGCTAGAGGCATCAGTGAGGGTGCATGCAAGGGTAGACAGAAGGGCGTCCGGGTTCAACTACTTGCCGAAGTTGATCACGGAGTACAAACAAATCTATGACCTTTCTGGTCCATGAATGAGAACAAACTCGGTGTCAGAGTCATCTGGTAACAAGACCGTTTTCTAGCAAGACAGGCCTTGAGTTGTCAGAAGATGCAGGACTTCAGAAATTAGGTACCAAGAATAAATTAAAGAGTCCACTGAGATTACCGTAAACTATCCTGACTTGTCCTAAATATCTGTAACTTGGGGGTAAGGTCTTAAAGCTTTCTGTTATCCGCTAGCATGGTAAAGAGGTCAGTTGTAATGTGACACTATTGACAGTAACGCCCAGTTCGTTCCCTTATTTGCATCAATCTCATCTGAACTGTACAAAAGAATTAGGTAAAGTTTATGAAGATTTTAGAATAGAGGCATAAGTTTAGGGCATAGGTTTACTAAGCTTAGGGAATAAACCCTAAAGCAATCCTAAAGCTCATCTAATTTGACTCTACTCCTCCAACGACTTGACTTGTTGATACGCTCATTTTCGGCCACATCCTTGGCCCTTCCCTTGGCCCACTGGTGGATTGTGCGGGTAGGCAATGCTTTTTTATTGATATCAACTGCCTCATCAGAGGCCTTTGTATCTGCTTCACCTGTAAAAGCAGAGAGAAGCTGTCTCACGAAATGGACCTTTTGCGCCTGTCTATCCAGGACGAACATGTCGATCTTAGACGGGTGGGCTATCATGTGCCATATGTGGACTGTTTTGTCCTGGGGGAGCCGATAGGTTCGCCCGATGACCTGGTCCAGTTTACGGGGTGTCCAGGATGACTCCGTGATGATCATATGCGTACCCCTGGCAAGGTTCAGGCCCTGCCCACCTGCTCCTGCAATGAGCGGAAGAATATCTGGTCCAGCAATCGATAAATTGAAGGCAAACTGAACCCGAGAACGTTCCTCCAGATTGACAGTGCCGTTATACTCAGCAAGAAGGATTCGTCTTGCTGCGCCGTTCAATCCCTTCCTTGATGATGTCTAAGAAAAGGACAAACTCGGAAACCACAAATATCTTCTCCCCGGGCCAGAGCTCGCGAATCTTTTTTTGATCTTCGAGAGTATAGCTTCCACTAGCGGGGAAAATACCGGGCGGTGGTTTCTTCTTTTCGTCTTGGTTAGAGGTGATGGTCTTTGATCGGAGTGGTGACGACGACTGTATCATCTCCATCATTCTCGCGGGCGTTGGCCACTTCCTTGATTGCTTCAAGTGCCTTGGCCCCGATAGCTGAGAGCGCATTTGTGGCAGCTGTCGATGGGATCGTGCTTATGCCTAGCTGGTCGGCAGCTTTCATTGCCTTTGCGACCAGTTCTGATCCCGTTTCTGTATGCATTGGCGTCTGTATATTCTTCAATGATGTAGAAAGCTCGCCTAGTATCGCTCATACTCTAGGTAACAGTCATTATTTATTTCCATTTAGTTGTAGATTTGGAGTTGATAATTAAACAAACCTTTGTGGCTGATCGTGACACTTATTTTGTTGTATATTTGTCTTGGACAACACAGAGAATGAATAAAAACAGCGCAAATATAGCGACAGTAGCCGAGGTAGACCATACACGTGACCGCAGTAGATATGTTGTTCGGCGCGTTGAGCTTGAGTGCAATCTGACTGAAGCTATCTGCGGCGGTGGTCATTTGAGATATGAAGAATGTAAGCTTAGAGCTGGCATCCGTCTTTATACTAGATACCTACTAACCCACGAAGTACCTAGGTGAGTAAGGTACCTAAGGTAGGTAATCTTTTAGCAGTGTCATTAAGTGTCAGGAGTTTTCTTGTTCCCCAAGGCCATTCTGGACATGGAAGAGAAGAACAAGTTACTAAAAGTCCCTATAGAATTCTATATACTACTGGATATCTCAGTAGATTTAAACTTTATTACTGTGTATTACAAAGCTATTCCAAATCTCATTTAAAGAATATTAATATATTTAGGAAGACTAGAACTTTCATTACTCTGAAGCCTCCTCTTCTTCCACGGTTATACTTTTCACCTTCTCCTTATTCTCTCGCCTATTAACTGGCTTGGCAGTGTATTCTTCAAGTCGAAATGTTTGCAAATAGCTCTTACTATTATATTTTATGCCAGCTTTCTCCATCCCTCCCTCTTAACTGCTATACACAGAATTGGGCTATGGTCTTCAGCTCTCGCTTATTCGGCGTTTGTTAGACATGCCTCTCGATCTCACTATGTACTTTTAACCAAAGAGGTTGTAAGGATTCAACTATGAGTGGCATTGGTAACACATAATTCGATGAGCAATACCCATCCACCCACCGTATGTAGTGAGACCAAAGGCTGCATAATCAAGAATGCTCTACCCCTTTCATTTATAGTATGCTTGATTCACCCACGCACTCACTGAGTTCGTTAACCAAAATGCCTCCTCATCACTTCTGCTAACTTGGGTCATAGTTGTCATATCGGCACACAACAGCCTGAAGCCCCACGAGGGAGTCTCGCTCGAACAACGTGAATATTCCTGGTGGTTGATGAAGCGCACTACTAAAAGCTCAGAGGAATGACAGTCGCAAGACCTAAGTCGGTTTTGAATCTCCCTACCGTTCATTCAGCCCGATGCTAAAGTCTCCTTTGCTACGTGAAGAACGTCAGTCATGGAAATCTGCTAATGGACTGATCACGGCATACAATACATTGAATGGGGTGCTGTACAAGATGAACCTCGTTGGAAGAGAATTTGGTTATCATCATTACGCCGAGCCCAAGCTGAAGCCCAAGTCCGCTTTTACATGCAGCGATGACGATTTCAGAGCAACTCCTATTCGACCAAGAGCATCACCCAAGAGATGATGAAGGGGTCTGGGAGGCCTAGTGCTACCTCTCGCTAGACGCTGAGAGGGAGGAGACATGTGGCCACCCGGATTTCATGAAGAAATGGGTTCCCTTCTTGAATGCAGAGGAGACTTTGACAACGAAATTGCAGCCCATGCAGGTTTATAGGCAATCCATTTTGATCATGCTCAGCAATGGTAGTTTCAAGTGATTAGATTCAGGGGTAGGATCAAGCCACAAGGGGCAAGAAAACTTGACTTTAGATCTTGATAAAAGGTGCCAAAATAAGCCCATCAAAGAGTCCCCTAAGCTTAGGATAATTTGCCTAATCATTTCTTATCATTTATGATCAATATCCTAAGTCTTGTTGCCGCCTTCACTTGAGTTAACTTGCAGTTGTTGTTGGCATCATCGAGGACAAGCTAACGTTACAGGAATCAATGGCACTTCATAGAAGGATTTATCACCTGCTAGCCAGCTCTACTTTACGACAGAGGGGATGTTCGAGAGACTCGAGGAAAGTAACGCAGACAGACGATTACTGAAGTTATGATTATCGCCTTCACGATGCTTGATACATGTAGAAGCCAGCACCAAACACAGGAGGCCTAGTTTCCTACTAAGGAGGGAGATTGCATTAACCAGCTAAAGACAACGGTGGCTAAGCAGTTTATAAGACGGACTCAAGTATGATGCATTGGACGGCTATGGAACTCCTGTGGTCTTGTGGCGAAGTTTTCTTTGTTCAGACTTGCTCCAGCTTACACGAGTGACCGGAGGACGATTTACCAAAACTAGTCGACATAACCAGACGTCTGCACAAAACGACAATTCAAGCTGGCATCCGCCCGAGGTGGTAGCTAAAGTACCTATTAGGGAAATGACGCTTTCTCTCATGTCTGTAACATAGCCCTGAATACGACAAACTACCTGCTGTAGAGGAGGTTGAAGCAGAGTAAGCATTAGCAGGAGAGCAGTTTGGAACACCCCTATAAACAGAGAAGAGTGTCAACGACATTCTACCTAATGTAGCAGACCTTATCCACTTCAGCATCAGTCATCTTTACATCAATACATTTCTCCTCAGCACCTTTTGTCTGAGGACTGTGGTTCTCAGCATTATTCTGCTCAACACCCCCCATCTGATTGCCCTCGAAATGTTCTCGCAGATCCACCATGGTTTTCAGATCATTCTTAATCACGTTCTCTTGTTTTCAGAACAAACTTCCATGCGGCAGATGCAGAGTGCAGCCATCCCCAAGTGACAAGAAGACTTAGGTCACTTAGCCCAACTTTAGCCCAACTTTAGGACACATTGTGTCAAGTGTATTTGGATAACCTGTATCAAGGTCTGATATTTTCTTGCTCCCTGAGGGCACCGAAAGGATGGCATATAAGACATTGATGTAAGACCAACGACTTATTTTTACGTATCACGCGAACATCAAGTTGGGAGGGATCACGAGGCTTAAGATGCCCCCACCAAGGCCACCACATGCACAAGCGAACAAACTCAAAATAGTTTATAGATGTCTCATCAATGTCAAGTTTCTTTTCTAGCTGGGGGTTTACGAGTCCACTATTTGCGAGCGTTGAGCGTGTACGTAGATATGGACTAGCAAAGAAAACGTACGCAGAGGTGTGGTAATACAAAAAGGAGGTGTCGTCAATCGTGAGTGTGATGCTGTCCGTGCGCTTTCCTTCCTTCACCAAGGCTATGCATGCATAATGGAATATTAAAAGAAATATACCCAGTCTCTACAAACGTGTTTTCTCTTGTGGTGCATCACCCGTTACCTCAGCGATGAAATCTGACATAGCTTCAAAGTAACCTTCTTCCAGGACACTTGAATTATGATCACCACCTGGGAGAGGCTTCCACCGCTTGGTAGGTGCGGCGGAGAGGTCATACAGCTGTTTCATGTGTTTTGGCCTGGCATACATTAGCTTCGTGTTCTGTGTTGCGCTATGCTGCAGTAGAAGAATGCAATGTCGATCATCAGGGAGTATTTGCTTTCATATCAAGACCACGAGGGTACTTCAACTTTTGTGGGTGATGCAAATTTAATCATCACAGGACCGGGGGTAGTAGTGCAAGAGAGGATGTAGAGGGACTTACGGAACAATCTCATCCTGCAAGCCACTGATGAAGAGCGTGGGAACCTTTGTGATGTTGGGGAGAACCGACTCACTGGGCCAGACTTGGTGGCATAGCAGGGTAAGGTATTTGGCAGGGGGCACAACGGAAGGGATCAGCTTCCGGATGGAGAGAAAAGTGTTCTCTAAGATCAGACCAGCGATATCACCCGCTTCCTGGTTCTTGGAGACAAGCTTGATAGCGACGGCACCGCCCAGACTCTGTCCGTAAATCATGAGCTTGTGGTCGCGTGTCTCGGCCCGCTGCCGCAGATAGTTGAGTCCTGTCTGCGCGTCAACATTGAGACCCGACTCGTCAGGCTGGCCTGTTGAGGAACCGTAGCCTCTATATTCGAGCATAAAAACGTTGCAGCCAATGTAGTTTATGATCATTCGAGCGATGGGTAACCGATGACCAATGTTGCCAGCATTGCCATGGAACATCAAGATGGTGATGTTTGAGTTCTTGTGGCCGCGAGGGCCACGGATGTAGAAGGCTGAGAGCTTCTCGCCATCGTCGGTCGGGATGTAAAGTTCTTCGAAATTTGAGATGCCAAAGTCGGAAGGCTTGGGGACATCTGAGCGAGAATTTGCGGGAATGTTACTCGGGTAAATGAGAGCCCTAATACAGGGTTAGCGGGGCTCGGCTTGATGATGATGCGGGTCAGGCAGAAGGAGGAGGTTGGTAGTAGCAAGGAAGAGGAGGCGGAGACGGAGGCGGTGATGGTAATGGTAATGGTGTTGGGATACGGACTTTTGTTTAAAGTAAAGTAATGAGGTGAGGACGGCGGCGAGACCCTATTGTATGCGCATTGACGTTAGAATAGTCCCTAAGTAGGTAGTTATGGATGGCTGCAGTCAAGACTATTTTGTCAGCCAAGCTGCAGTATAGTGGACGTACCGTTGAAGCCAACGCGGGCAGACGCATATAGCTGGCGACCGAGCTCAATACCGAGACGGTCTGCTCGACGTAGCTGTTGGAGGTTTGAGATGTGGGAGAATTGGAGCTGGACATGGTTGCTTTGGTCGGTTTGCTGGGCATTACAACAAGATGGCTGCAAATGTAGATGCAGATGCTGATGCAGTGCAGGTGAAGGTAGACCGTATATGTCTGTCTACCTATCAACCCAGACTGAGTTGGACTGTATGGGGAGATGGAGCCCCCGACAGTGATTGACGGCGGAGACTGGAGACAGGCCGGAGACTGCAACAAGGGGCATATGGTATCGGTTCGTATAGATCGTAGGCGGTCGCGAACTATGAGGGTCGAAAAGACGGTGACTGCCCCAAGAAAAAAGTACTGGGCAATCGAAGCTTCTGGTGATAAGATGTTGAGTTTATCAAGGCCTTGTGCACCAAGATATTGGAAATACGGCTCGAGGTTTGCTGAGGGGGCTTTAAAGGCAGGAAGGAAGAGGTGACACCGTGACAGGAGTTGCCAAACTAGACCAATACCTAGGTAGGTAATCACCGTAGGGAAAGTAAGTAATAAGGTAGGTAAATATTGCGTGTGCCTCTTCGATCTCTAGACCTAAAAGCAACAAGCTGAACTGAATTTGTTGAAGCTGCCCCTGGCGACCGTCAAGGCGAAGCAAGAAAGCCTAGGACCGTTTTCCTAGCCCCGAAGAAGGACAGAAAGAATTTAGACAAGTCTAGTATAGACTTTGGTGGACCTTTGCATAAGCTATTTTGACACCTCGATCTAAGGCCAGAAGTTTTCTTGCTCCTGGGGGATTGTCTTCGGTGGCGATCCCACTTGCGGAAGTACCACGCACGAGGATGGCATGGGCCGAACGATCTTCTTTGGGATGATACCGAGGTTGGCAAGAGAGGTGGAAGCACAAATAGAATGGGACGGTTCTCAAGTAGGTATGGTAGAACGATGCACAAGTGCCCCAAAAATATCCAAGAGAACAAAAGTCTGATAAGGAGTGGTATTTGGTATTGGTCGAGGTAGGGTTAAAAAGGTGTCATGAGAAGAAATAGAAGTGAAGTCAAAGTTCTAGAAGAAATGAAGATTAACTACCTAGGTAAGGCACGTTGAGAAAGCGAATGACTGGGCCTAATCCTCGGGCTTTGAATCCAGTAACAGTTGTGTGCACTTATTAGCACCTCAACGATAGATCTGCCGAGAAGTCATCATCCATGTCTAGGTAGACAGGAACCAATCCAGCCAATATCGATAACCTTGGGACTCTGGAGGTGAGATGGATATTCCATGAAAGGTCAATGGTGGGGCACAGAGTGATCTCAGCTCGATGAGGTGGAGAGAAAAGTAAATGAAGATACTCCTCTCAAGGGCGCAGCACAGGTAACGGTCAACGCTAATTTATCGGAGACTGTACCTCTGGGGCGGGCTACATTCAGGTACCCGAAGCCTCCTGGCTTACGGTCACCAATGAAGCTGATACACGCGACGAAACAGACAGATCAGCAGAGACAAGGAGATCAAGGGGGCGCTATAGTTATATGCCATCACACAGGTGCATGAAGAGATAGATGAGTTTTAGTCAGCTGTCAAACGGTTTTCATCATCACAGGCTTCATAGCCTTCTGTTGTTCTCGTTAAAGAAAAACCACATGACAACCAACCAGGGGTACGGACATGACGGTGGAAATGAGCTCAAACGTAATCGACTCAACTAGGTACGCTAGGAAGCTTGCAGGAAGAAAGGAACAAGCTTCTAAGACCTTTGACGAGGGTGCATAAGATAATTGAGCAAAGAATATCCTAAGTTTATCCAAATGGTCCTCAATGGCCTACACAGTCCTGTCTGAGTATTTCTGTCATTTAGGATCGAGGTCCTCAAGCCTGCTTACCAACATCCATTCATGATCCTGTACGAAGTACTCCATAGGTAGCTTAGGTTTGTCACGGACCAACAGCTTCAATCTCGCCAGTTGTTGATCCGGGAAGATCTTGACATACCGCCCGTACGTGTGTAGCTCATTCATGGGTCCCGCGGTTGCTGAATCAGGGAAGCTTGTGCTGTACAACCAGATGCATGTTGATGAAGAGTCAAGATGAACTGACAGCTGGGTACTTCACAAATGTGATACCAGAGCGACGGACATTATCACAAATCTGGTTCCTGGCTAATGATCGACCGTATCTATGGCCTGCATAAGCCTATTCAGTAGCCAGGTCCGAGACGCTGGTAAGCATCTCCCTAGCTTCTGCGATGTGATGTGATGTGATGTGATGTGTGACTGGCTATCCAATTATGGCAAAAGGGAGTTGCTTTTCTTAGTCTATGAAACAATCTCGCATCCTCTGCGACGGCCTTCCCAAGCTCTTCTTGCCCGTCCACGAGTGTCTAGGACATTGCCTTTCGAAGAGGTAATTATCCTTGTTCCTCGGGATAAAACTGAGGAATGCGGATAAGGAAATTTATAGAAAATCGTCCCTTTCGTCTCGGCCCTTTGATGTTTTTCAAATGTTCTTCCCGTGGCCTAGCTAAGTCTCCATTCCTCAGCTTCGTACGATACTCTCTACTTGTGGACTACAGCAGTTATGCTGATCAGGGATATCCCCTGAGACAAACCTCACCTTGGCTTTCTGCGCCCACCGTCGCGGTGGCTTAGCCTCTTTGTGCCATCAGCTAGATAATTAGAGGCATAGCTTGCTGAGCTAACCAGACCACGAGACACTCTTGAAATAAGGGCGCATTTTGCTGAACCCTTCTAAGATGAATATAAGGCGAGCGAAGTTGGACTGGAGGGACAGTCAATCTCGTTCTATGACATACGAACATACTAGACAAACCAAGCCCCCGCCCGTACCTGGCAGCTATCCTGTCGTGCCGTATCTTGCTTGGTGGGGGGTAAGATGCTGTTGCCAGATGACGGGTAGCGGCATGATAAACTCGTGGGCATGGCGGGATAGTTCATAGGCGAACGATCAATCAATAATACAAAACAAACATGCCAACCAGGAGGGAGAGTTTTATGCAAGGGGCCACGGCATCTACGGCCCTGAACCTAGTTTTGTCATTGCACACTAACAGGGAATTTGTATTCCTTATCCCCTAGACGGTCCGAAGGCGTCAGTCCGTACTAACAGGGATTCTAAGCTAATTAGGTAATTTTCTAATACTAAAGATTATAATAAAACTAGGAAAATAGATATACTTTAATTTAACTATATTATTTACTATAATAAAAGTACTAGTAGTTATTTAAGTTATAAAGAATAACCTAGTATTACTTATAGTAAGACTAAGTTTAAGAAAGCTTTTTAGTATTAACCTTAGCCTATAAGACTTACTATAAAGAGTCTTAAGGCTACCTTTTATAATAGCCTTAATTAATTTA